>NC_083569.1:30452148-30752148 GCF_027579695.1 Neoarius graeffei
AAACTACCAACATTTTCTGGTTCTAACAGAACCAATTAGGACCATGTAGACCCTTTCTGTTTTGTGCTACAATGTTAAGTAGAGAGGTGTGTGTGTGTGTGTTGGGGGAGTTAGCGCGCAATTACCGTTATTTCTTTTTTACTAAAATCATCGTATCTCTGCAACCATAATCTTTTTTTCAAAATTCCAAAACCTATGATCTTCTTGCGGTGTCCCTTTACAGAGAGCTGATTTTAAGGTGAATTGAGCCTGTTTGAAATTTTAAGGTAAAGTCCCTGTGGCCCTCCTGCAGCCTGCTGGTGGGGAAGCGGGTGATGGTGCCCTTGCACGCACTCAAAAAGCTGGTAAAATCTTCGCTGCAGGAGGCACTGCATGCCCACAATCAGAGGAGGTGGCCGGGGTCACAAGCAGGGGGGTCCTGGCCACCACAGTACTTGGCTCTCATAGATGCCTACCAAAGAGATGTGAAAAACTACAAGGATGGAGCAGTGGGCAAAGGGTGAGGATCTCTGCTGGGTCCTGAATGGCAGCTATGCGCATTCTGGGGGTCAGGGGGGAGCCAGCTTGAGAGTGGCTCACGGTCCTGTATGACAGAGACTTTTATTGTTTTATTGTTTTTTTATGTTTATTTGCATTGGCTTTGCATTCTATGCTTGTTTATTTATTCATTTGTTTTTTAATTTATGAGTTAACAAAATCTATTAATATTCTATATAAAACTGGTTTGTATATATGGGGTGTGTGTGTGTGTCCATGCAAAAAGCTGGATATTTCTAACATTTGACCACCAAAAATATTATCTATCTATCTATCTATCTATCTATCAGAAACACTTATTGGTCAGACATTTCTCTGCCTGTGTGCAATGGCTAACAAAGCTGTAAAGGTCTAAGAGATTGGCCCAGGCCACCTTACCCTATAGAGGATGTGCAGTCACGTGACCCACACGTGTGTACTCCGCCCACTCTACCACATTGGACGGCATCAGGATAGTTTACCTTGCGCGAGTGTAATGGATCCAGGCAGTAATCCCCAAGAAAATTCGGAAAATACCCCATCTACATCGCGCGATTACTTGTCTAAGTTTGTTCAGTATCTTGAAGGTGACGTGAAGCAGCATTACGTAGAAAAGTGTTCCAGGTTGGGGATTGCAGATCCGTACAACTTGCCGCAATCTTTCTTCAGGGAAATTCGGAGCTGCAGTGACGGCGATTTGCCCGATCTGGCCTACCACGACATTTACAATTTTCTCGTTAATCGTGAATCGTGTTACACTGGCAAAGCCCTCAAAGCTTACAAGAGCCTGGAAGCTTATAAATATTTTGTTGCGGGATGGGTATCTCAACTATATCTCTGGAAGGTCTCAAAGAAGAATGTCTACTTGATAACCTCACGGGTAAGTGGCATTAAGACGTTTATCATAAAGAGACTATGCAGGACGTTTAATCTTAAGAATGTTCGTAATCTAAACTCAGTTCCAGATAATGACAGGGTTGTAAATATGTATGTTTTTGTCTGAAAAACAGAAAATCAGAAAGCCGCGCATGCCTGCGCGGAAGCTGCACAAATGTGCGCAGCTTTCTAACCAACTGCCTTCTTCTCATACTAGTACTTCCTATGTTTCATTGACTGTAACAGCATTTGCTCATTTAGTAATTTTAATACATAATTTACTTTGATGAAATTATTCATACACTCCAACGCCCCCCCTAAAAAAAAATCGGATCTGCGCGATTCAGCCGTGAAAAAGGCGGCATCCGCCATTTGCATCCCTGTTTAAACTAAAAGGTTAACCGACTTTAACCGGCTAATGAGGCTCGGTGGTCGGTCAAGATTTTTTTTAGTTTTCGCCATCCCTACTATGGATTGGCCTTTCAAAGGCATATATGAGCCAAAAAGATAAAACATTGTCATAGACTAGGCCAGGGTAGTAGGGCTAGGCATAGCCATTTTAAACATTAGAGACTGTCTAGTTTCTAAGTATGCAGTTATCATTCAATCCGAAAATCAACTTAACAGATGTACTAGGAGTATTGAATTAGAAGATTGCACCTACCTGATATGAAGTGTTCACTACAAATTCGGCTGGTAGAACTGGGCTACTAGTTTTCTCTTCGCACAGCAGACACCCATTTTGCGCATCTCTCCTCATCTGCAGGGAATCTATAAAATGACAGGCCCTCCTTTTGGCCCTGTCTATTGGTACAACCAAATGCTGAACAAGATATAACCATTCTCGAAAGATCGACTCCCACACACTTGATAATTAGAACAGGTTCGTCTAAGTTCTATGCGCGGCCATGCCGTCCAAAATGGCGGATAAACAAATATCACGTGACCTCGTGACGTCACGTGCACGCTCTCTATACCAGCTTTCTGCACCTCCAATACAGTGTCACTAACCTGACCCAATGTTAAGTGTAATTCAGGGCTCTCTTCATTGTCGCGTAAATCTTTTGTCTCTTATTAAAGATTTCTGGAGAGAGGAATGCTAGTTAGTCCAATGTATTTTTGCAGGCTTTATTCTAGTAGAGCTGTACATTTTTGGTGGTCAAATGTTAGAAATATTGAACTTTTGGCATGGAAAACACACACAAGCCCCCAGGACAATGTCTTTCTCTTCAAAAGGATCCAGCTGTTGGGGGTGGAGTCTAGCTGTGTTTACCTTTTTGGATTTTAATATTTTCAAATTTTGGAAGTGGTATATTTAAAGCCATTGAATACAGAAAGTTATTGCTTTTTGATTAAGAGCAAGTATAATATCTGTTCTGATCACTTTAATATCTGATATGCTCTCTAAATAAAGATGTTGAACAGGGAGCTAAAATAGGGGCTTGCTCCTTCTGCTCCACACATCAGTCTGGTATAAAAATAATGTTTTTGTGTGTCATTTTAACATTTGATATGTTTTCTGACTGACAATAATATACCGGTATAAGGCATCATTATAAAGCCTTAACGAACTATTAACAAACACTTAACAAGTCATTAATAACTCATTAATTAATAGTTTACTAATGATCTATTAACTAGTTATAACAGATCGTTATTATAAAGTGTTACCCAATATTCATAATTTCACACAATGAACAGGCATGACACGGCATCATGCAAACTTCATAACACAATCACACCGTGTCAAGCAACAGTGACACATAAAAAATAACTCCACACAATGAACAGGTGCAATTTTGTTAACCACCAACAGTGACTTTCGTGGGTGCATTTTACTTTTTTTCCGATTTAGTGATACTCATAACAAAATGACATGGCATCATGCAGTCTTCATAACACAAAATCACACTGTGTCAAGCAATGACACATAAAAGAGAACTTCACATAATGAACAAATGCAGTTTTGTCAACCGACATGCAATGGTGGTACTATAGTAACATTTACAGATTAGTATAACAAATAGATTTATAGATATAACTCCTTCTTACATTGGTGCCACCACAATTTCTACCACTTCATCACTTTTATCCCCCTTTCCTTCACAATCCACCTGGAATAACATCCATCTCTCTCCATTGCTTTCCTTTCTACTATTCCTTCCCCATACACTGATTTCCCATCTTACTTTCCAGAAAACTGGCAAAGACCAGACAAAACAAGTTCTTCAAATCACAACAGGGAATCAATAAATATCATCAGAGCAGACTTGACCTCATTCTTGGCATTACAATAAAGTAGGCCTACTGGGTTTGAATTAAATGATAGCTAACATTAAGCTCTCTGATACATCTCCTAACATTGACTAGCCAGCTAGCTGCACTAACATTTACATTGGGACAAAAAAACCCTGTCCTGTGCGGAAATTTTGACTGACTTTCCGCTTCTTTGTAACGTGGCCTAGGGTTGATTTTGAGGGCGTAGAACAAAAGAATAAGGTTTTAGCAAAAGCTAGACATTGTGAGGTGGCAATGGGGCTGACGTCACCTCCTCCACTTTCGAGCAGCTGCACCTTGTACCAAAATGTCTCTGCTTGCACTGAGATTCACTTCACTTGCATGCGGTGAGTTGTTGTAGGTAACGCCTGGAAAACCCGGAGTGGATTTTCAGTGGGATGTGTATTCTTTTATCGATCAAGTGGAATGGATTCTTTCACGAAGCAATAGAAACGGCGTTGGGTGAACTAATATTTTATGTTAAATATGGGGGGGGTCCAAACGAAGAATTATGACTTGTGAAGGGGACACGTCCCCTTCACATTCAATGGTGTTGACGCCCATGTTCACCGGAATTAAACTCGCAAGCAAAAGTCACGTGACTGAATACAACCTACTGTATGTTCTATTCCAGGTTAAGCACTCGCAAAGAACGACTGAAAAATTTTTAACTCTGTGGATTGTCAATGAATAAAATAGCAAGATTGTGGCCGCAAACTACGACTGTATGGCAGGCCTTGGAGAGAACTTTTCTCACATGCCATCACTGTTGTGGGCTATCAAAGCTGAAGTGAAACAAAGGGATTCACTGACAGTTACAGATAAAAACTGCCAGTGAAAAACATCTCCTACTCCCAGTTCAGAGATATTTCCTTTCTCAAGAAATGCCTGAGTCAAGTTCCTAAGCCACGATCAGAAGTTCAAGACAAAGTTCCAGAGAGATGGTAATACTTTTTATGTTTTTCTCTGTTTGAATGATCGGAACAACCAAAACCAGTGCAAAAATGAACCATATTTAAGGCCCATTAAAGGGCTGATGACACGTTTTTGACATCTTTGGCGATGTTTTATAACATAAAAAGTAATTCCCAATGATCCATATATTAATTCACGAAGGCGCCTATTTTACAAGTTATGATAAAAAACGCGGCTATTTGGGCAAATTTGACAGGGCTGCAGCACCCAGGAGACGAAAGAGGAGGAGGGGCTATATGACGTCAGCGAAAGAATCTTCCTCCTAACTTATCAGTTTGTTGTTGATGCGAGAGGTGTTCAGTTTATCATTATTAGTATTATTATACATTATTATACATTATTATAATATATATAGTTATTATGCCTTCGCGTTGTGTTGCCGGCTTTTGCTCCAAAACCCACAAGGATGGGGTAAGTTTATTCAAGTTTCCCAGAGATCCCGAGCTGCATGCGAAGTGGGTGAAGCAAGTCAGGCGCACTCGTGACAAGTGGGAGCCCTCACCAACATCCGTCCTGTGCTCTGAACACTTCGATTTGGATTGTTTTGACACCCTTCCCAGCTTAAAGGAATCTCTTGGGTGTGCAGTTCAGCACAAACGTGTGTTACTACCATCAGCAGTGCCTACAGTATTCTGGAGGGGGTCTACTAGTAGCTATGCCGGATCCAGCAGTCGCCTGGGACAAGGGGACTCCTCCAAAGACAGTCCTCCTGTCAGAACATGTGTTGAGAAACGACATAAGATAAAGGTACGTAGAGCTATAGAGTGCTCCGACATGATGCTAAAAATAGTAACCATGCGGTCTGCGCGGCCATCTTGGAAGTGACTCGCTCCAGAGCGCTCATAGAGTACACATCATAGAGTACACATTCATGGTTTGTTGATGTGACAGATTTGTAGTAGCAGGTGTAGTATTTTGCCTTTGCATTGTGGTCTCTTATTGCCAAGTTGAAATAATTTGTTTCTCAAAGCAAACACTGAGGGAAAGCTAACTTAGCCAGACAAGTAGGCTACAGATTGTCATTTGCTTACGCTGATGTAGGTTATCAAATATTTTGCTTCATTCAAGGATAAAACTAAGAAGCCATAAACTAGAAGACGTGCCTGCCAATATTATCCTAAATGTATCACGGATCAGGCATAGTCGTAAGCTTATTATGTTAGCCGTTTGCATGCTCCATTAGGAACTATGTATTCAGTGTAGCATACGGCTTACATGATATAAGCAGTGTTTACACATGCAAGACAACAATACTAAAATATTGATTCCGTAACATTTTGAACAAATACAGGTTGACCTACCAATCCTTGTTATCCAACCTTGTGGTGTTCAATGCTGGGCCGTCTGCCTGTCCGCTGTCCATCTCGGGGTCGGAGTCGCTCTCAGATTGCACAGTAACAGGTTCAAACCTGTATGGTTGGATGCACCCGTGTTCGTCATCATTTGATTCTTCCGATCTATCCCACTCACAACACAATTCTAGATTCCCAGAAGAGGAAGAGCTAGAGAGTTCATCGGCGTTTCATGCGCCATTTCCATTGAGTAGACAGCCAGTGAACCGCAGCGTGTTCTTCCGCTGACGTCACAACATGGCCGCGAGCCACGGACCCAGTTTTCTTGCGCTGTGCAATTAAAAGTTGGATATTCGCGTAACAACAGCTTCTTTTCACGTAATTATAACAGAAATCTAACATGTTTGCCATGTTGTATAGTTTATTTAAGAAATTGCATAGAGTCATGTTCGTGTCATCAGCCCTTTAAGCGCTGCTCACAAGAAAGATGGTCTCTGGTTGTCCCCCAGAAGAAATTATCACCTGACGCCACACACAAGGGGTCTATTGCTTAACCAAGAACTCATGAGCATATGAATTATTTCTGAATTCATTATAGTCTTAATTTGAAGTCTTTTTTTGTTGACATTATCAACTGTAAGTCAGGGAGCATAATGTAACCTACTTTGCAAAATTTGCCAAGTCTGGTTTCTCAGTATTAACCCTTTATTTACATCCCAAACAAATTATTTTTACTTGTTGTAATGTCAGCAATCACCATTTTCACCCAAAAATGGAAATGCTAAATATCACATGTAAAAAAAAAACATATATCCGTATCACTTAAGTCCATTATAACATCTGTATTTTTTTAAATTACCCGTTTACTAACTTTATGTGAATAGAAATCATATATTTACATGATATTATCCAGTTAAGTTTAAAATGAGACGTTTAAGTACATAGAGAACATAAAAAGCCAGAAATATTTTACACTATTGCTGCAGAACTTGAGAATATTTATAGCTTATCTACATTCCAGAACTCAGCTCACAATCTCTCATTTAATTGAGATTACTAAGCTGCTAGCAGTTTTTTTTAATGTCAAGAAGTAACACATTGCCTAAGGATTCAAACACAAAACACGAAAATAAAAGCAGTTATTGGTAACACATATCATGACCAGAAATAAAGCAGAATGAGCATTTTCTAAGAGCATGCATATTAAGCTACCTTCAAATGTGTCCACATGTTTATGATGCAATGAACTCTTCATCATTTGATATTCCATATTAATGAATAAGTAAAAAACAAATGACACTTCTAATTCGAAATATTATATTTGACATGTGCAGGTTTCAAATTTCGTCTTATAAAATCTTTTATTCAAATAAGGAATCACTTATCCCAGCTTTTTATTGAAGAGTTGGTATGTGTACACATTGTTATTAAGCATTAGCATATTAGCACAAAGCATATTTACAGGATCAGTGCAAGGATGAGGAATCCATTGTGGTATGTGGTTGTGTATGGAGAGTGCATGGACAGATAAGCATCATACATCAGACATTTCAGTAACTCTATAACTAACAGGTTCACTAGTTATCTACAATTTGTAAGAAGGAGTTATATTCTTAATTATGGCAGACATCTGAGACAAGCATGCAAACATACAGATCGGCAAAGATAGACACACAAAGAAGCGACTAACTTGCTGAAATATTTTTGCAACAAATCTCACAGAGTTATGGGACCCCAACAGAAAATCAGTCACCTTGTTAAACACTTTTTTTCATCAATCTTGAAACAAACATACTTTTAGATAAAGACTCTATAGAGTAACAAACTCCAAAAAGCAAAAAGTTATGTCAGTTGAATAGACTGAGCAGCACACCACCTCTGAGGTTCTAACTGATCCCACTCAGTAGTTTAGGTCCTTTTAGGGTTAAATGGGTATCTAATGCATGAACCCTGCTTTTGACCTCAGTAAAAAGGTTGTGTGCCACAAATAACACCTATTATGGATATAATAATTGCATATTAATGATGTAATAATTTTATACCAGGGCTCTTTTCATGTGCAAAGTTCCCCTGCATAATTAACTATGAAACAGCAGCCTACAAACATTACAAGAAGTCCAGATTTATGAATTTATATCTGAACTTGTATATTACCACCAAAAACAAGACTTGGTAAATTTTGCAAAGTAGCCTCCAAATATAAACAAATACCACCTGACTATGTGCATTGATGGAGACTTGAGTGCAAAGTGCTCTGCAGAAATTGCACACCAAAGACACCTTCAGGTCCTCAGTCTCATCCACAGTGATCTCACTGATCTTCAAACTGTCCATATGAGGCCATTCTCACCAGCAGAAAGTGGTCTTCAGGTGATGAGAAATCATGAGCAACACATGCTCACCTTCTGGTGTCAGTGTTCTCAATATCCCCTCTTTTATCTGGATCATCTTTCTACTTTCAAAATATCCCTTCTAGGCCCCAGTGAGAATTGAACTCACAACCCCTGGTTTACTAGAACAGTGCTCTCACCACTGAGCTATGGAGCCTTAACACTTTCATAGCTGCTGAAGCTTGGGGCCACAGCAAAACCTTGAAGCCCCTGCGCTGATCCTCAAAACAGCCCACAGAAACTGCTGTAACATCACTCACAACTTTAGTTCCTCGCTGCAGTTAGCTTCTGTTTACTATTTGCCTCACAAAAAAAAGGAGACACATTTTAAATAATGCAGTGTGTCAATCGTAGAGTGGGCTGTGGACTGTACATTCTGGCTACTTTCTCAAGTATTTTTCAAATTTTTACATAAAAAATAGATTTTGACTTAGTTTCTTAGAGCAATGTTTGTTTCCGGAGCATATATCCAAAACTATTCATGATACGGATTTGAAATTTGGCATACATATTAACAAGGTGATGTAGATGTGCCTTTTCATACTAAGAAATTTGAGAAATTTAAATTTTTCATGTTTTCATGGAAACAATTTCAGACTTAGTCTCTCAGGTTTGTCTGAGGGGTACGTTTTGTTTCTGGAGCAGAACTTGAAAACTATGAGTGGTATGGTCTTGGAAGTTGTTGCATGACTATCTCTGAATAGTTCGCTGTGATTGTATAGTGGTTAGTACTCTGCATTGTGGCTGCAGCAGCCCTGGTTTGAATCCAGGTCATAGAAAAAGCTACCTAAGTAGGCTTAATTTCGGGCAGCATGGTGGTGTAAGTGGTTAGCATGGTTGCCTTGCAGAGATGTTCTGTTTTCAAGGCCAGCAGGGGCCTTTCTGCGTGGAGTTTGCATTTTCTCCTGGTGTCTGTGTGGGTATGCTCCTATTTCCCCCATAGTTCAAAAACATGTGATGGCCTTGAGTGAGGCTCCCAAAAAGGTTTTTGGCTTTTAAAAATTGTTCTCCTGTGTCTTGGCAAACAGAGTTCCCCCAGTGTTGCATGTTGCAGATATACTGATGATGCCCCAAGGATATTTTTTCCAATTAAAAAAAAAAAATCACATTTTATTTATTGATTGATTCTGCAGAAATGTCTTCATTCTTTTTTGTTGGTGGATGCAAGAAACCCAGCGGGCACAAGACCTCTAAACAACATCTAATAAACGTCTAACTTAAACCTCTAAAAGTTGTCTAGTAAACGTCTACCATGGAATTCTAGTATACGTTTAGGACTAGACGTCTAATATACGTCTAAGTTTAGTCCTCTATTAAACCTCTAAGTTTGGTCGTCTAATATACATCTACGATTTACTTGTTTTAGACATCTAAATATGAACGTTGCTTAGTCGTCTAATTCAGGCTTAAAATATCTCATTAAATAGCAAATGAAACAGAACGACAGGTTAAAGTAACAGTATTTTATTTATACTCCTAATCAAAGAATCAAAAGCCAACCTTACATAAAACATACATACAAGCTATCATTACATAGCAATATATCAAATATTTCAGTGCTTCAAACATACATACAAGCTATCATTACATAGCAATATATCAAATATTTCAGTGAAGCACCAATTCAAAGTACATTAAAATGTAAAAAATAATGCTAACTAAACCAAATATAACAAAACCTAAAGTAATATTCTTACATCCACTGAAAGCTTTTAGAGGCCAAATGGTCAAATTTCAAATTTAGAATGTTCGACCAGTTAAAGCAGGTTTCAACCAAATATACTATAGAACAACAATTTTAACAGAACTCTTACAACTATTAAAACAAAATGCACATCTCAATAACAACTAATAACAAAAGCCTATACTAGAACCTACAACAAAAGAAGGTATCCTTAATTCAAAGAACATCACAATGTAAAAAAATAATGCTAACTAAATCAAATATAACAAAACCTAATTAATATTCTTTGTTACATCCACTGAACACTTTTAGTGGCCAAATAGTCAAGTTTCAAATTTAGAATGTCAAACTATATATATCTTTCAAACAAATATGTTTCATAAAAACAACAATTTTAACAGAACACTTACAATTAACTATTAACAAAATGCATATCTCGACTAGAACCTACAACAAAAGAAGGTAACCTCAAAACCATCCTGAGATCATTATACCCTGCTAACACTAAACTAGTTAGTCATGGTTACTAAAGAAAATATTGTTAAAATAACTAAAACATAATGACCAAGTTAAAAGTTTCGACTGTTCAACCTGCTTCTAATTCAACTAAGTAGATATGTATCATACAGAACAATTTTAATGTCCAAATGGTCAAGTTTCAAACTTAGACTGTTAGCCTGTTAAACTATATATGTACCATAAAGAACAACAATTTTAACAGAAAACTGTTAACAAATGCATATATATCTCTTATAACAAGTAATAAGAAAAGCCTATACTAGAACCTACAACAATAGAAGGTGGCCTTACAACACCCATCCTGAGATCATTATACCCTGCTAACACTAAACTAGTTAGTCATGGTGACTAAAGAAGTCTCTTTTAATCTAAACTGAATCTCTTGGTCAACCAGTAGTCTTGCATCAGTCACTCTACTTGTCCTTATGGCGAGCAGCAGCATTTTTTAGGTAGACCTGAGCATAGCCCTTTATTTGCTGATCGGTGGTGTTGTTGCGGAGCATGATTCCAGCTACAATTAATTCAAATCTCTTCAGACACAGATGGCATTTTCTGCTTTGTTTTTTAAATCATGTCTTAGCATTTAACATTGTATATTATATTTTTATATATAATCCCAATATTGTGGTAACATCCTACACAAAAATCTATGTCTTTTAGATGTTTTATAGGAAGAATTTATGGCAAAAACAAGCATAAATACCGAAATATCTACAGAATTAAACCCTTTTGATCATTATAACAGATATACCTTTAATGGCAGTGTAGAGATTTGTCTCCGCAAGGCCCTTCTTTTGGAAAGGGGCACCTTTTTTGTTGTTTCCCCCAAAGTTGAACTGTGTCATAAGTTGGTTGGTAAGAAGTCTGAAAATGTTTTGATGAAATTATAATGCAAATAAAGTAATGGCTCTACATAACAAGAATTACAAGATGGAAAGAAATGATAGCTTGTGAAAAAATTTACATACCTCGAGAGCACTTTAAAAACGTTGTCCTTAACATCTGCACCACCAATCTTGCCTATCTGCTGTATCTAAAATGTCACAAGGAACATTGGTGATATTATTTTCAAACAAACATATATTTTACAAACAAAACAAACAAAAGGACAAAACTTACCGTGTTTCTCATAAATTCTGGATCGGCCAAGGCCCTCTCTTGCTCCAAAAAATCCTCCAGGGTGGAGCACTTCTTCAGATGGAAATCGGAGTCAGGCTGCTCCACCCTACGACCTATTCTGGTCATCTCCTCTTTGATTCCAAGCAATAGGTCTATTACCTTTCTCTGGAATCCTACAAAATATTTAGCATTCAATGACAGTTCCAAACATCCAAAGTATACAAAATTTCCAAATGATTATTATTAAAATCCCAATTGAGATTTAAATATTTGACAAACTATTACAACTTCATAGAACAATTATTTTTTTGTTAAAAAAACTTACGTGCTTCAGATAGAGGAAACTGCCCAACACGATGGCTCCCAGGTTGGTTATCTAAGAAATAAAACAACGTAAAATAAGTTAACTTAAAATAATTTGATTTATTAGGTCGATGATAACTCAGGTAGATCTTAATATGTACATTCTGAGTAAAGATCTTGATAATCTCATTGTTCTGTTCTTGATGATAATCTACAATTGGACCAATATTGTTTATGATTCCAGCATCATGAATTGTGATAAATTTGATTGTTTCAAACGAATTCTAATTTAACAACTGTTCATGTTATTTAACCTGTTCTATACTTACTTATAGGGGGAGGTGGTGTTGGAGATCTTGGAGAACGCTGAAGGGTAGAACTCGCTTGTCCATGTCGAGGTGCAGATGTTGGAGTGCGCAGAAGGGTCGAAATCACTTGGACACGGCAATCTGACACATCGAGTTGTTCTGTAATTCAATTAACTAGTAAAATATTTTTTGGAACATTTTCTTATAAAAGCAAATTGCTGACAGTTCAGCAATGAAGCAGCAGCGGACTTTTGGCGTAAAGAGTTAAAAGTTAAACACAATTTATCTGACAAAACAACAGTAAATAAAACAGTGGCGCACCTTTTTCACCAAGCCTTTTCCTTGGACTTTGCCTTATGCTGACGGAGGAGGAACTGGCGGCCTGAGTAGTCTGAAGCTTTCTTGGTGACAGTTTTCTGGGTGGAATAATGCTGTCTACACGGCACTGCTCTGAAAATGAAAAAAAAAAACACATTACAAATGGCACAACTTAAAATGTGCTCACAAAGATAAAATAACTGAGCTGCTTAGAATTAGAAACATATTTTTCAGTTAAACATAATGCTTTCAAGAGACCAAAGTTGAATATTTTTGTTACTTTTAATGGAATCAACGGTTTGATATATTCCTTGCATTTTAAAAACCTAACAGAAATAAAACAGTGGCGCACCTTTTTCACCAAGCCTTTTCCTTGGACTTTGCCTTATGCTGACGGAGGAGGAACTGGCGGCCTGAGTAGTCTGAAGCTTTCTTGGTGACAGTTTTCTGGGTGGAATAATGCTGTCTACTGGGCACTGCTCTGAAAATGAAATAAAGACAAGGTAAGATAATATAAAACATTACAGTATCACTAAAAATACTAGTTAATAATGGAAATGCTTAGATTTATGTTTTTGGCATATCATTAAACCTCCTTGGGAGAAAGTAACTTGAATCTTCTCAATTGACAGAATGAGCAATAGTTAATATGACCCTAAATTAACTTACTTGGTAACTTTGCAGGGCTGCCAGTGGCCCCATCATCAGCAGATGCATACTCTAAACATACAACAAACAATGTATTAGTAAAATCCTTAGTTTTATGTTCTCACAAAATCCACATTATTTGCTACAAAATTCAAGATGCTTACCTTCCACAAAATCTGGGAACTGCCTTCTTGTCCTTATCCTTTTTCCGCACTCTTCATCAGATTCATCACTTGAATCAGCAGTTGTGGCATCATATCTTTTGCAATCACTTTTGCGTTCTGAAAATTTTTATGACAGAGAATTTTTAAAACTGCAAATAATATAATATTTCAGTATTACAGTTCATGTCGGTAACTAATTTAGAAAAGCAACAGTCTAACATATAAGCTACAAATCATGGATTGGTATATCATAAAATACATTCATTAAATACAAAATACATTAAAAGAACCAGTGTTACATGGTCTCTGCTTACCTGAGGTATATTTGATTTTAATCAGAGGAAAAGAAATCCAGTCCTTTTCTGGAGCAGCCATCTGTTTTAAAAGTTTCGGCACATTCCGTGATGTATCGGGATTGGGCCACCAGACGATTTTTTTCCTCTGGCTCATCCAGCAGCGTGGCAAGACATCCTCTATCTCTCTGCCATTTTCCTCCCACACAGCACGAGCCCACATTATCTAAAACAAAGGATTGGACACAAAATTAGTCACAGCCATTCAAGAAGTACAAGAGCAATAGCTCAGAATTAGTACAAAGTGCCAACATTTTAGTAGTGAGTAAACAGCAGCAGTTTTAACCAAAAAGCACTATAAAATTTAGTAAAGTCTACATTATACATTTATTGACCTACTTTTCAACACCATGCAGAAGAGGAAAAATCATAAAGTCTCTCCCAAAAGGTAGGCAAACAGCTTTTCTTTGCAGCTCCCTATGATCAATGACCTTCTCTCTTTTATGTCTCTCAATATTTTGCACCAGGGCAATATTAACGAGTTTAGACTCGCATGGCACCATGAAAAAGTTTTGTGTATGCTCCTGTTTTACCACATGACATCGGAAATTTTTATTGGGCAGTTCCTCTTGTACAAATGCATAATCCTCACTCTGAAGAAGAAAGCATCCATCTTTCTTGTTTGCTCTAATAAAAGGAATTGTGCATGGATTATTTTCCACAATTATTGGCCTTTCCTCTTCCTCCTTCATCCGCTTCACAACCTGCACCAACGGATTGCTGCTGTTTCGGACACACTTCTTCAGGCACTACAAATGGTTTTCGAATGGAAATGCAGATATTTCATTCAACGATGTGTTGAAGTGAGTGACATCTTGATGCAAATGTTGTAAGCTGTGAATATTATAGACATTAAAGGATGGGCCATACATATCAGGACATTGGGCAACAAATTGTTGGATTAACATCTTTGCAAATTCCAAGTAACTATTCCTCTTTCTAGAATCAGCGTCAAGCATGATTGAAATGCCAATGGACAATTTAAGAAAATGTTCATACTTTTCTTTCCTCAGAACCGTCCTTAACACCACTGCACCTGTGTATAAGAGGAACTGGCGGAATTCTGTTGCCTTCCACCTTTCTAATTCCATGAGCGACCTTGGCTGCCTAGCAAATTCATGTGGCATACAACCAGTTAACGATTCTAATTTGTTTGATACCTCAGCTCTTTCCCTAACGGAAAGCCTACACTCATTAGGTCCTTGTTTAAGAAAAACTAACATTCTTTTCATTGCCCCAAGACAAACCAGATGCATATAGTCTAGTGAAAACTGACTTACACAGTAAATTTCTGAGGCGACGAGAGGCGACAGTTTATTCTGGTGGTCTGGATGGTATGCTAGATTTGCAAATGCATCATCAGTTCGTAGAGGTGCTTGATATGTAGAGTTATACACCACTCTGTTGTTTTGCCATGCACCTTTAATTTCACATCGTTCACAGGCAAAATATGCAGTGTGTCCCTTACAACATTTTAGAAATGCTCGTGCAGGGGCATCACAAATCATTGCCTTAAGATGTACTCCATAAGTATTTCCCTCAAATGTAACACCATTTTGTTTAATCAATACTAATTCTTCAAGAAAGTCAGTCATAAAATCCTCCAGAGGTTCAGGCTTTGACTTCCCACAAAACAAAGCAATAGAAAATGGCTTGGATCCTTCAAAAGATCCCAAGATGGGCCAAAATTGGACATTATTAGATTTGAAAAGTGGCACTCCATCAATGTTGACACATAACTGAACAGAAGCAGGTGTTTGCTGTGACATACTAAGCTGGCGTAATGTTCTAAGAATGCCTTTCTCAATCCCTAAATAAATGTACTTGCCTCCACATTTTTCCTGATAGGCAATGTTCTTGGGAGTTTTCATTAAGGAGCGCGAGTCCTTGGGAAGAGCATGTCCTTGTTTCAATAATAAAGCCAGGAGATCATTAATACATTCTCTTGTGCAGTTGTGCTTAGAAGCCCAAGATTGAAGATCACTAGCAAGATCAGGAACCACAGGATCAACGTCTGCATCAAAATCACAAGGTCCATCAGCATTCTCAGTTGCGTCATCATCTGAGGATAGTATGTTATCAGTATACCCATAATCATTGATCATTTCTTCATCCTCACTACTAGGAGAACTTGTATGGTGGTGATTCCCTGTTCCGTATTCTACACTTTGAGGAACGTTTTCATTTTCATCACTATCGGTGCTTAACGCTAATGCATCTATTTGTGCTTTTCGTTTTCTCCAGAGCTTCTTGTAACTGGACATGCTGTTTTGATGCTCAAACCTGGTTTTTCAAAGAAAAAAGGCAACATGCTGTTAAGGAATGGATGTGCATGCAGGCAAGGGGGGAAGGGGTATCTAAACTAACAAGGCATAATTTTACTTCATATTTGGTTACATCAAAGAAAGCACCAATTCCTCACTAAATCAGTCTCTAAAAAATAAAGTACAAATTTTATATAATTTTAATTAGTTTTACATGTAGATCTACACTTTAATACAAGGTCTTATGTAATTTTTTTAAACAAGAAAGTAGATCTAGTTACTGTATACATGTAGATTCTATGTATTCACAAGCAAAAACACAACTTAATACAAAAATATGGAGACGAGTCTTGATGAATTTATTAATTACAATTTATTATGCTTATATAACCAGCAGTATTTACTGAAGAGCACTGACTTCACTGTGTGTCAACTTGGGTTGTTAGCATTGACTGAGGTGTTTGTTAGGCCTTAATTACAGCAGCTTCTAGCACTCCTAACACATACTAACTACTCAGTAGTCTGAATTTGCACTTTATCTGTAATTGGGAGAAGCTTTCACACTAATCATGTTGGTTGGCATGTTAGCATTGACTGAGATGTTTGTTAGACCTTAATTACAGCAGCTTCTGGCACTCCTAACACATACTAACTACTCAGTTGTCTGAACTGGCACTTTAAATGTCATTGGGAGAAGCTTCTACAAGTTTTTGATTGATAATTTGGACTGCAGATTGCAAATAAATAGTAATTTCTAGGTAGGCGATAATCGGGATATATACGCGATTTGCGGATCACAATATCTTTATTCTATAAGTTCTACTACCTATTGACATGCTAGAGGTAATTTTGCAAGATTCTCATACAGATAAAATTATGATTTATATACATGTATGAAAACGATCATTAGGTGTTGTATTTTCTAAATCAAAATGTGACATTGCTGCTGAACTCATTATCATTAATTTATCTAAAATATCTCTAAAACAGTTTAGTAATGGCAACTTTTTTCTCTGTCAAGTAGTCAACTAAATACTAAGCTTAATATGTGTTTTGAGACTGAAGGTTGTTTACCTGTATTATTCTTGGATTTGCTGGATTCTTCTTCTTGTAATTTTCTTTGGTGTATTTCAATTTCTGCACTCACGTGTGTTTGCCTGCATTTCCGCTCATGCGCTGTAAGTGACGTAGTTATTAGATATGTTTTCGACGTCTTTTAGCCATCTCCTATGCAACCTCTATGCAACGTTTATGGATAGTCGTCTGTGTGGCGTCGAGTAAATAACTATAGACGTTTAGACACTGTTTAGATGAGCATTAGAGGAATATTCGACGTCTAGGTGCCGGCTGGGAAAAGAGAGCGGAGAGAGAGAGGAGGGGCAGAGCAACAGCAACACTAACTGAGAGAAGAAACTGGTAAAGATTCTCCTTTCCTCTTCATGTTTGGATGTTAATTATGCATTAATTTGTTAATTCTGTGCACTTTGTGGCTATGGTACAAGAGAACAAAGATGACAATTATGTTGCTAAAAACAATAATATAGACTTATCTAATGATCTGGGGTGGGTTTCCTGATAACGTTGCACTTTAGAGCTAAAGAGCAAATTTAAAGATGTTCTTAAGCAAAGAACATTGTCTCTGTATGTGGTTTTCCTGAACTCACTTGTAAGAAGGAACCTTAAGCGCAACTTTGTCCAGAGCGTCTTTGCAATGTGCATCCTCACAATAGGCATTAGTAACTGCTAAACGTATTTGTACTGTAGTTGCTAAAGACATTATAGTAGTTGACAAATCCAGTCCATGAGGTCACGTGGTATTTGTTTTTAATAAAAAAAAACAATGAAATATAAAGTGTCAAAATATGTTAATATATTGTATTGTCATTAAGCATTACATATATAATGTGGGAATGAATAATTGAAACTTTTTAAAATTTTTGGACAAGAACTTGTATTTTTATTTTTATACTTTTTATTAAATGAGCAAACATTCACACAAAATTATGAACAAATAACAAGTTAAATAATTCAGCAAAATGTTTTTCCTTTGCCTGCTCATTTCATTGTTATCCAATCAAGAGCTTAATGTCTCTAATACACTGGCATGCAGCTGAGTGGTGTTTGTCATATGAAGGAGGTACAGTATCGATCCCATCACTTCCCCAGACTGCAGTGCCGCTTCCCAGATTGCAGGCAGCCAGATTACAGCTGGCCGAGAGCGTCAGTGCACCCGGGAGCTGATCAGCATTGAGAAGGAGCGGCTCCAGTTACTCCGAGACCTGTATGAGTGGCACCATCAGGAGCAGATGGGCCTTAAACAGGCAAAACTAGACCTGCTGGTCAGAGAAGTGGAGCTTCAGAGTGGAATCACGGAGTCATTTTATATATATATAAATATATATATATATATATATATATATATATATATATATATATATATATATATATATATATATATGAGATAATCACTTGGCTAATAGAGTTAAATTTTATTAAAATGTGTTGATATCAATGTGACATTGCAATATCCATACATAATTCCATAACACATTGAAATATAGTCATAATGTTTTGCATATATTTATTTAATAATTAACCTGATGTACGTGCAATGTACAAGAAAAATAATTTCACACCAGCAGCATATTTAGGGTATCATTAGGGTATTTTAGGATTGTTGCACAGTAATTATCTGCTGAAATCTTCTTTATCAATGTTTATTCCACATCAGCGATATCTACTGATGAACTGCCAAGGATATTTTGTCTTTTTTAAAAATATATGTACATTTTATCAAACCATTGTGTGTAAACCTTTTTCCACACCTTGTTTAAGTCCTGTTCGGAAAAACATTTATTTCAGAGAAACTGGCAGAGGTGCTTGTGCCTCAAGTTGCAACAAAAAAAGTCTTCTTTTGTGAAGCTCCAAAAACTCTGAAATAAAATGAAAATAATTCCTATGACTCGCTCAGTGTGTTCAGGAAAAGGTTCCAGATCCACTGTGCACTTAGTAAAGATAAAGGGATGTATGTAGGTGGAGATATTCAGTTCTGGATGTGTGCTGTTTTGTTTTGTTTTTTTAAATGCTGTTTAAGAGTCAAATCATGATCATCCATCAATTTCATGGGTAAAATCATCATGAACTACAATTGCGATGGGAAAAAAAAGAGCATGCTTTGGGTTGATCAGCAGCAGGACTTGTTCTGTGTTGTACTGGTGACTCAGTTCACTGTCACTGATGCTGTGAAGTGATGATCTGTGTAACGTTCTGCTACAACAGCTGCACTTCCTGGGTGTGGCCTTCTAGAGACACATGTTCCCTCATCTGTAAACCTTGTTTCAACCTCAGCTTCAGCACATACAGCACTATTATACAGAATCCTCACAGAGCTGTGTTCAGAAATGGCTCAACTATACAACTTACTGTACATAGTGAGATACATACCACTGATTCTCACTGTAGCAACAGGTAATTAACCTTCATTAGCTCATTCATTGTATTAACTAATACTCATGTGTGTATTAATCTATTAATTTATTAATTTTGTAAGTCAGTATTATGTTGACAGAAATATTTCACAGATCTATTTCTTTCTATTCTTCTTTGCAAACAGGCAGTTTTGCAGATAACATTGGGCCGATGGACAAAGATACCAACATTGAGGGGAAAGAAACAGACACTGTTACTCTGAAATGTTCATATCAGTCAAGCAGTGATTACATTTATCTTTACTGGTACAAACAATATCGTAACAGAGCACCACAGTTTTTACTGAATAAAGGCGCAAAATTATACAGTTCTTCTAATGACTACAACCCTTCTGGCGCTCGATTCAAGGCAGAAACATCCTCAGACTCGACTGAACTTACTATTAAAGATCTACAGATCTCAGATTCTGCACTCTATCACTGCGCACTGAGAGCAGCACAGTAATACAGAGTCAGTGAGAGGCTGTACAAAAACCTAAGAACAGTACATGTGAAGTTAAATGGAATATATCAAAGATACTTCCTTTACCAACTTGTTATCAGTTAACCACAGATACAAACAACATTTGTGGTAACAGATGCAGCTGAATAACAGAAAAGAAAATTAAAGAGGGAGTGTGTCAGGTGTTACTGCTGCATCCTGTTTTAAATTCATTGTAGTTTACTTTGTTGCCCAGTTTACCCCATGATTTATTCCAATCAACTTTCATTCATTTATAGCAGAGCGGAGCCCCATACTTAAGAGAATATGGTAATGCATTGGCCTGATTTTTGATGGCTCTGACCATACGATGTGTGTACATTCATCCCTTGCAGACAAAGATTTCTTCGGGTTCTCTGAATCTTTTAATGATATTATGTACCGTAGAGGATGTGATCCCAAATTCTTTGCAATTTAACTTTGAGGAAAGTTATTCTTAAAGGATATGGGACATGAAACATAAAAGCACGCTATATCAGTTTCTTTCCATTAAAAATATGAATTAATTGCATCAACAAATACAAAATCATCTATTAAATTCAGCAAAATCATTATATTCGTGATGATTATATGGCATTTCTGCTCGACTTCCGATATGCATTTTTTGCAACCGGAAGAGCCGCTGTCACGTGATCATACGTCACAAAAACTTTCGGGCACAGCACAAGCAGGTAGATGAATGGAGAAGTGGATGACAAGAAAATTGTTTTTATAGTCTTTAAAGTACATTGGACATCATACATTGGACATCATGGTGTATTGTGCTGCTTATGGTTGCAATAATTCCAATGGGAAATGCCCTGGAGTAAGTTTTTTTGCATTCCCCAAGGACCCGAAGCTGAGGAAAGTGTGGGCTCACCTGCGCATGCGCAGTAGGCTTCGCGCATGCGCAGTAGGCTTGGTAGGACAACTTTACAGAACACCTGTTGAAAAGAACTTTGCACCTACTGTTTCCCACAAACTGTATTCGGACCATTTCACTGAGGATTCTTTCAACATTAATACTCAGGTACTGAGCGATATTAATTCATGAAACAGGAAGCATAAGGATGAGAAAAAAAAAACAGTTCAAATCGGGAAGCCGCGCACACCTGAGCCAGGCTGCACAAATGTGAGCAGCTTCCCGACCCAAACCGCCTCTCTCTCATTCTTACACTTCATGCCTCATGCTCCATGAACCAACATCACTATTTTTTTTTTTAAATCGGATCTGCGCGATTCAGCCGTGAAAAAGGCGGCATCCGCCGAAAGGCGCGCTGTTTGCATCCCTGCACGGAGGCCAGGGGACAGGGCAGGAATATTTTTGTTGATATGAGTGATCCGGTGCAATTTCGCGACCCCCCTGTTGAAGACCTCTGCGCTAAGCAACTGAAAGCCGAGGTAAGGATTAGTATTATAATTTTGTGTGTATCAATTATTGATTATCATACAGTAATTCTGACTCGTTTCGCCATTTTGAATGTTTTCATCTCGGACTCTGGAAGCATTGTATCTCAATCAATCTCGAAAAATATCAGCAAAAAAAAAAACTAGCTTGCAACAGACTTTAGCTAGATCTATGATGAACTTTAAATGTATGATACAAAAATAATACTTCTTTCAACAGATCATTAGCCTTTGAGCAGAATTGTTTTTAACTTACCAGGAAGTGTTATCGAGCCGACCGCTTTCAGTTTCATGAGGGCTGAATGAACGCTCACTCTCAGAATCATCTGACCCGTCAGAGTAAAGACAAGATCCATGTTCATGTGAATTTCCAGCTATCGGTTCGAATTGATAGGGTCTAACTTCACATCTCTGTGAAACATCGGGAATATCACTGTCAATGGTGTCCATTTCGGTAACCTGTTTACATTAGATTCCCAAGCGCTGGCTCCTTGGAAAGTTTTTGTGATGTCATGGGTCACGTGACCACCTAGCTCATTAACGAATCCTTGTTTTACGCTGATGTATAAAAAAACTTGAATAATGTGATGATTTTCACATTTGACACCCTGCAGTGATTTAGATGGCATTTCTTATGTCCTTTATACATAATTATGCCCAGGTAAAAATCCATGTCCCATATCCTTTAAATTGTTGCACTATTTGCCCACACAGTCTTCCACAGAGCAGTGAACTCCTCCCCATCTTTACTTCTGAGAGACTCAGCCTCTCTGGGATGCTCTTTTTATACCCAGTCATGTTACTGACCTGTTGCCAATTAACCTTATTAATTTATGATTATTTTTAATTTATTTTTTTATTTTTAAACATTACACAACTTCCACCGTCTTTTGTTTTTCCCTATCCCAACTTTGTGTTATTATTATGGCTACAATTATAAACAGTCCATAATTATTGACACCTCTTCAGATTTACCAATAAAAAACAATTTTACAAAAGGTGAGTTTCAGTTACAACAGTTATTATTGGTTAATTAATCAAGCGGAAGACCCGCCTCACGCTTTGATCTTGTCGTCTGATGACACAGCTAGTTACCTGAGATTGAATTTTTTTAGCACAATCAGCAATTTGAGAAAAACCCAGATGTTATCATTGCAGGTAAGGATGGTTGAAAGATCATGGACATGTTTTTACTAGTGCTGTCAAGCGATTAAAATATTTAATCGCGATTAATGTTGCGACTGTCATAGTTAACTCGCGATTAATCGCAATTTAATCGCACATTTTTGTCACATGAAAAACCATTGTAATTCTCTTATCAGCATAAAAAAGTGAATGGGCTTGCTTTGTACCAATGTTTTTTTTTTTTTTATTGCAGAGCATAACACGTCTTGTCACAGCCACTGACATCCATAACTTCCATATTAGATGAGAAAACCAAGGGATGAAAAATAAAGTGCATATCACTGTGAAAATAAAAAAAGTTTTATTTTACTCTTCATTAGTTTCTTTTGAAGAGAAGTATTTGCCATAAAAGAAGAAAAAAACAGATAAAAATAAACATTCATCATACATTCAAAAACGTTCATCATAGTGTGGCACTGTATTATCTAATTCTCACTGCTTATAACTATACACCTACCCGGTGGAGATGAGCTGGGAAACTGAAGACTGAAGGAACAGTATTGAACAGTATTTTTCCAGTCTCACCTGTGTAAGGTAATCCCATGTGATCTCGTTTGGACGGTAAACCTGTTGGTACAGTTAAACGCAGCACATGAATGAAGCATCTTTATTCTCGGCTACTGTCTAGACGCTATACAAGAGACGGGTGAAGAATCTCCACTTTGCCCCATCCAATATGGCGGCGAGGATGTTTATATGTCTATGCCTTTCTCCATCACTCACACGTACTCTTACTGAAGCAGCGCGCGACAAGCCTCAACAGGAACTACAGGTGACTCGCAGGGCCAAATTAGAATTTGCGTTAATGGCACTATTTTTTTAATCGTGCTAAATTGAGATCGCATTAACGCGTTATTATTGCGCTAACTTTGACAGCACTAGTTTTTACTTATCAAATTCACCGATATTTCATGATATCCTGTCTAAACCTACTTTATTTCTTACTCTTTCATTTGACAGTCGCCATTTTGTATCTAAATGCGTGTTTGAAAAGTCACATGAGGTGTCGATAATCGTGATCACTTTCACTGGTGTCCACCATTATCGACACCCTGTGGAATTGACATTTACAACTGTTATGGATTGATCTTTGTGTAACATTGTTGAAGTAGATGAAGTACTTTTAAAAAAATAATTAAAAGTGCTGTGATTTAATAAATTTCTGATTCATAAAAGAATGGAATGTTTATAGAGTATTTGGAATCCTATTGCAATAAATAGAATTAGACCAGAATTAAATTCCTAGCATATGAAAATTACATGCTTGAAATATTCAGATTTTTCTATTCCATTCAGATTTTTTTTCAGTTTGTTGTAAATATCTACCACATATTACAATATCAGTAGACATTTTATATTTTGGTTCGAGGAATGACATGCGACCTTTGACCTGCAGTTTCATGCAGTTACAATGTCAATTGCCTGTTGACATTTATTGGTAAGCTACAAAACTAGAAATGAATACAAACAATGACAAATGATGAATAAAATGTGATCTACGAAAATACTTAGAAAGTGGGTAGAAAGTGGAACAAAAATATTTTCTGACAGGTTAAACATTATCAGTTCATTTGTTTACAAACATTAGAATTACTTCATTTACGTAAGCACCGACATCCATATATTTATATAAAAAGATATTTGGTACAAAATATAAGTGTTAGGATTTTGCTGGGATTTGAACACAGGTTGCTGGTGTAATAATCCAGCAAACCCCCACTAAGCCACCAGGGGGATGACTCAAGTACAGAGGCGTGAAGCAAAAGTACCGGTAGAGTATCAAAAAACAGTTTATTTACACTATATACAATCCAATGGAAAAAACAAAAAGAAAATCCAAAAGCTCAGAAGATAAACCAAAATAAAAATATCCAAAGGTTTAATGTCCAAAAGGAAAGGCAAAATGCTGAACGCTCAGAAGATCAAAAAGGTACAAAGTCCAAAGAAAGCAAAAAATATCAAAAACACAAGGGCACAGGCAAGATACGTGAGACAGAGGAAACTAGCACAAGACAGCATGGCATAAAGACTCCGTGACAAGGGAACAAACAGAGGGGTATTTATACACAACAATTAAGGAACAGGGCGGGGCAGGAAACAGGCAATCAAGATAAACATAACAGCGGCCTCTAGAGGCCAAAACAGTCCCAGTCCTAACAGGACCCCCCCCCCCAGGAGTGTCTCCTGACGTTCCCAGGGTGATCCGGATGGGCCGAATGGAAGTCCCGACAAAGTCCTTTATCTAAAATGTTCCGGGTGGGGACCCAACAGCGTTCCTCAGGGCCATAGCCCTCCCAGTCTACCAGACATTGAAGCCAGCCATGGACCCAGCGGGAGTCAAGCAGGCAATGCACAGTGAACACAGTCTGACCCTGGAAGATGCAGGGGGGGTGGGGGATTCCTAGGGGCAGGGGCATACGTGGACGTCAGTATGGGCCGCAACAGGGAAACATGGAATGTGGGGTTGATCCTCAGAGTCCGGGGCAACTGGAGCCGGTAGGCGACAGGGTTCACCCTGCGCACCACCTTGAAGGGGCCAATGTAGCGAGGAGCAAGCTTGCAGTTCTCCACCCACAGCGGAAGGTCCTTGGTGGACAGCCAAACCCGCTGCCCAGGGCGGAAAGCGTGGGCAGGTCTTCTATGGTGGTTGGCCTGAGTCTGGTTGGTTCTGGAGGTCTGGATGAGGGTCCTCCTGACCTTGCTCCAGGTCTTGCGACACCGTCTCACATATTGGTTGACCGAGGGCACCCCCACGTCCTCCTCCTGGTCCGGGAACAGAGGTGGCTGGAACCCGAATTGGCACTGGAATGGCGACAGCTTGGTAGCCAATGACTGCAGGGTGTTGTGGGAGTACTCTGCCCATGGCAGCCAGGTGCTCCATGAAGTCGGGTTATCCATAGCCAGGCCTCGCAGGGTGGTTTCCAGGTCCTGGTTGAGCCTCTCCGTCTGGCCATTGGACTGTGGGTGGAACCCAGAGGAGAGGATGGCAGTGGCTCCGATGAGCTTGCAAAACCCGTACCACACTCGGGAGGAGAACTGGGGCCCCCGGTCTGAGACAATATCCTGAGGGAGACCAAAGACTCGGAAAACGTGATTAAACATTAGTTTAGCGGTTTCAAGGGCAGAAGGGAGCTTGCACAGTGGTATAAAGCGGCAGGCCTTGGAGAATCTGTCCACTATGACCAAAATGACAGTGTTACCTTGTGACTCCAGGAGACCCGTGATGAAGTCGACTACCACGTGGGACCAGGGATGCCGGGGAATGGTCAGAGGATGCAGGAGGCCCTGGGGATGCTGTCGTGGGTTCTTGCTTCTGGTGCACACCTCACAGGAAAGGACGAATGACCTCACTTCCTTCTCCATGCTTGGCCACCAGAAGCGTCTTCTCAGGAAGTCCAGGGTCCTTCGAGCTCCTGGGTGGGTGGTGAGAGG
Organism: Neoarius graeffei; assembly: GCF_027579695.1. NCBI lineage: Eukaryota > Metazoa > Chordata > Actinopteri > Siluriformes > Ariidae > Neoarius > Neoarius graeffei. The sequence goes on from NC_083569.1 coordinate 30,478,127, forward strand.
GGAAGAGTGACCCCACTGGAGAACCTTGGCCTGGGCTTGATGTGGGACGTACAAGAGGCCCGGTGGCCCCGTCCCAGGACCGGGGTCCTGGCGTTGGGCTCATCGGACGGTCTCCTCAATACCCCAGCGGACAGGGGCCACAATCCGGGACACAGGGATAATAGGCCTAACTTCGCTCTCCCTGTTGGTGGGAGCGAACAGCCTGGACAGCACGTCAGGTTTGGTGTTTTTGGAGCTGGGGCGGTATGATAGGGTAAAGTCGAACCGACTGAAAAACAAGGCCCACCTAGCCTGTCATGGATTGAGTCTCTTTGCTTGCTGGAGGTACTCCAGGTTCTTGTGGTCCGTCCAGACCAAAAATGGATGTTGCGCTCCCTCCAGCCAGTGCCTCCACTCCTCAAGGGCCAGTTTAACTGCTAGCAGTTCTCGATCCCCCACGTTATACCGGGACTCCGCAGAACTCAGGCGGTGGGAGAAGTATGCGCAGGGGTGCAACCTTCCTTCCGAGCATTGAGAGCAGACAGCGGCGTCGGCTCGGTCCTAGGCGTCCACCTTGACGATGAAGGGTTGCGAAGGGTCCGGGAGGACCAGAATGGGTGCCGTGCAGAAGCAGTGCTCTAGGTCTTTGAATGCCTTTTTCGCCTGAGGAGACCAGACATACGATCCACCTGTCCCTTTGGTGAGGTCCGATATGGGCGCTGCTACAGAACTGAAGCTCCTGATAAACTTGCGGTAGAAGTTAGCAAATCCTAAGAACCGCTGAACCTCTTTGACAGACTTGGGGGTGGGCCAGTCCCGGATGGCCAGGGTCTTGGCTGGATCCATCTGGAGTTAGCCCGTCCGTACAATAAAACCCAGAAAGGAGACCTCGGGAACATGAAATTCGCATTTCTGGGCCTTAGCGAACAGATTGTTCTGTAGCAGCCTCTGGAGAACCTGGCGGACATGGTGGCGGTGCACCTGCACGGTCTTGGAAAAGATTAGGATTTTGTCAAGGTAGACAAAAACGTACTGGGTAATCATGTCCAGTGTTTCCCCTAGAAAATGTTTGAAGGTGCGGTGGCAAGACCTGCACTCAGACATCCCACCCCAGTACGAGGATAAAAACAGCCAACAGCACAGAAGGCTATATATAGATTAATCCATCGGTCATGACTTTAGCCCACAACATGCCAGCACATAACTGCGCAGAATAAAATGCTAAAACAGCCAACAGTACACAACAAAAGCACCTCGGTAGTAGGCTAACTCAACTTTAACAACTTGCTTGTATCAGTACCAATGCAGTATAGAAACATTGAAAACAGAGGAAGCAGTGCACTCGGTGGTGCTAATAGAAGTAACCAATGACTTACCCTTAAAACTTCCCAAAGGCCTGCCTGCGTCTGTCATTGGCCTGCACGAACTCCTTTGCGATGGCTGTCATGTCAGTTTGTTCCAGAATGTCACGGTGAATATGGCAGTTCATCAAGTCATTCAGTCTCTTTTGTGTCATTGTGGATCGGAGGTATGATTTCAGTCGACGAAGTGTGGAAAACGAACGCTCTGCTGATGCCGAGGGCATGAAGGCCAAAAGCCAGGGCACCGAGGCCATAAAATAAAACAATGATTTTAAGTTCATGTCTGTAATGAATTTAATTTAAGGACTAATGACTCTTCTGAGGAAGATTGGAGTCCCGGTCAAAACTATCAAGCAGGTAAAGAAACATCTACAATATTATGTCTGAAGATAAGAAAATATTGAACACATCTAAACTTATCAATCCATCACTCACTTCAAAAATTGTAAAACTTAAACCTATATCCTCCCATAATTTTTGTTCAATTGACACCAAATGTACAAGAGCATCTTCAGACTACTACTACGCAGATTTTTGATTAATCAAAATTGAGCCTGGAGTTCATCAAAATGTTTGACTGTAAATGGAACATATACTAGCATGCAGGCTACTGATTAACCCATAAGAGCCCAGACCGATTTCTCAATCGAGGAAAATTGAGGAAATAAAATGAACTAAATAGACGACAAAGAAAACATCTCTGACCTTTTATTTTTTAAAATAGCACTTTCATGTCTCAAGATCTGAAATATTAAATTGCAAATTTGCAGAACACTGCAACACTATTACACTGTTAACCCCAAAGTTCATTCTATGCAAACAGTTTGAGTAAATTCCACTTTTAAAGATTAGTTTTATTGCATTACTTAAACAGTATGAGTATATGAAGAGTATATGAGACAGTCATTGGGTGCACTCATTTTTGTAATTTAAACAAACTTAAACTATCATGTTTTACCTCAGGCCACAGTGCTGCCCTGTTGTGATTGGCTCAAAACTCAAGACAAGTTGAGTTGACGGCTACAGAGGAAGTTGCGCCATTTTCTAATTTACACAGAGCAATTTAAGGTCTTTGCACTTTTGACAGCAAACTAATTAGCATTTGTTACCGGCTACAGTCGAGGCGGTACTCAGCACGTTAAAAGTGGGTCAACGTTGTAACGACATAACGTTACTGTACAAGCAATGCTTATTTAAAGGTAACAAACTTAAGCCCTATATGTTGAAACTCCTTTCTTATTCGTTCATTAATTTATCACACAGTCTTACCTCAGTCAACTTCTTCCCTCCTTCTGTGAAAATTCAACGTCTCAGATGCGGACACGAGTGGGCGGGGGATGCGTTTGATCCAAGTCTCCTGATTGGCTGGTGATAGATTGGTGGGCGGGGGATGCATTTGATTAAGTCTCCTGATTGGCTGGTGATAGATTGGTGTCATTATAGCGCATAGGAGCCGTTCATGCCAGGCTCGAGTCCGCTCAAAGTCAAAAAAATATTGGTTTAGCCTATTTTTTTTTAAATAGGACTGCCTAGGGGTGCTACGGAATTCCTGAAGGTGCGGCGGCAAAAATCAAGGTGCGGCGGCCCGCCGCAGCCAATTGTACATAGCGGAAACCCTGATGTCCCTCAAGACGTCGTTGATTAGGGCCTGAAAAACAGCTGGTGCATTGGTGAGTCCGAAGGGCATCATCTGGTACTCGTAGTGCCCAGACAGGGCATTAAAGGCAGTCTTCCACTCGTCTCCCTGTCAGATACGGATGAGGTGGTATGCATTCTGTAAGTCCAATTTGGTGAAGACAGTGGCGCCTTGGAGCAGATCGAACACTGTGGACATCAGCGGAAGGGGATAACGGTTGCGTACAGTGATCTTGTTCAGACCCCTGTAATCAATACATGGCCGGAGCCCCCCATCCTTCTTGCCGACAAAGAAGAAGCCGGCACCAGCGGGTGAGGTGGATGGTCGAATGAACCCAGAAGCCAAGGCATCCTTGATGTACTCCTCCATGGCCTTGCATTCTGGCTGAGAGAGGGAAAACAGTCTGCCACAAGGAGGGGTAGTCCCAGGGAGCAAGTCGATGGCACAGTCGTAGGCATGGTGCGGAGGAAGAACGGCGGCCCTGCTCTTGCTGAAAACTTCCTTGAGATCCCAGTACTCTGTGGGAACTTGAGATAACTCGGTGAGATCAGGAGGCTCGGCAGGAGACACAGGAGAGCTAGAGAGCAGACAAGAGGCATGGCACGCAGGGCCCCATTCCACAACCTGGCTTGTTACCCAGTCTATGTGAGGGTTGTGGTGGGTAAGCCAAGGAAGGCCTGAATCACTGGGAACTCTGGTGAAGGAATCAGGTGCAAGGATATTTCTTCCTTGTGACCTTGAGACTGGAGGAAGACTGGAGAAGTTACTTGGGTGACTCTTCCATCACCTAAGGCTTGGCCATTCAGGGCAGACACAGACAGTGGGACTTCAAGAGGTGCAGTCGGGACATTGATACTTTGGGCGAAGTGAACATCCATAAAGTTTCCAGCCGCCCCGGAGTCTAACAAGGCCTGACAAGAGTGGACGGACTCACCCCAGGAGATGGAGACCAGGATGTAGACTCCTTGGCCAGGGAGTTCAGGAGAGAGGGTAGGCCCCATCACAGCCCTCCCTCGGCTGGATGGGGCGGTCCTTTTCCCGAGAGCTCGGGACATGATGCTCGGAAATGGCCAGGCTTGCCACAGTAGATGCAGCACTTGTCCCTCCTTCTGCGCTCCCTCTCAGCTGCGGAGAGATGAGTACGGCCAACTTGCATGGGCTCTGGACAGTCACTGGAAGAGGTAGATGACCTCGACCTCCAGGTTGAGGCAGTGAGACCGGGGAAGCGCTCTCTAATCCTGTTGTCAAGACGAGTAGAATGTGAGATCAGAGTTTCGAGGTCACTTGGGCATCCGATAGAGGCCAGGCCGTCTTTGATAAGGTCAGACAAACCATGGTGAAAGGCTGAAACCAGGGCTGCTTCGTTCCATCCGCGAGCGTCCGGAACACGATGGCGTAGTCCGCGACGCTTCCTTCTCGCCGGATAGACATGAGCTTCCTGGCTGTGTCTTTACTGGTGTCTGCCTGATCGAAGACACAAAGCATCTCCTCCATAAACAACTTGAAATCAGAGCACTCGGGTCCCTGTCACTGCCAAATGGCCGTTGCCCAAGCCTTACCACCTAACAAGGTTATCACAAAGGCAATCCGTAGTGTAGGTGGTAGGCTGAAGCTCAAAGGTGAGTTGGTACTGGGTAAGGAACTCCCGGCACTCACCGTCATACCTCTGTGGTGCAGGAAGGCTGGGTTCACAAGGTGAAGGAGACAGCATGGCGGGAGGAGCCGCATCAGGAGATGCAGGCAGAGGGGTCAGCTGTGCCAGGGTTTTCCCAATCTGCTGAAGCAGTACCTCATGGCAAGCAAGGGCCTCACATTGGCTTGTAAGCATACGTCCATGAGCCTTCCAAAGCATGTCAGAGCTGCCATAATTCCCTGAAGGTTGGTAGGGTAGATAGTTGATGCAGCCTCTGCTGAGTCAGTCATGACGGAATCTTTCCGTTAGGGTTTTGCTGGGATTCGAACCTGGGTCACTGGTGGGATAATCCAGCAAACCCCCACTAGGCCACCAGGGGGATGGCTCAAGTGCAAAGGCGTGAGGTGAAAGTAGAGTATCAAAAAAACAGTTTATTTACACTATATACAATCCAATGGAAAAAAACAAAAAGAAAATCCAAAAGCTCAGAAGATAAACAAAAATAAAAATATCCAAAGGTTAAATGTCCAAAAGGAAAGGCAAAATGCTGAACGCTCAGAAGATCAAAAAGGTACAAAGTCCAAAGAAAGCAAAAATATCAAAACCACAAGGGCACAGGCAAGATACGTGAGACAGAGGAAACTAGCACAAGACAGCATAGCATAAAGACTCCGTGACAAGGGAACAAACAGAGAGGTATTTATACACAAAACAATTAAGGAACAGGGCGGGGCAGGAAACAGGCAATCAAGACAAACACAAAACACAGTGGCGGCCTCTAGAGGCCAAAACAAACATGACAAGATAAACATAACAGCGGCCTCTAGAGGCCAAAACAGTCCCAGTCCTAACAATAAGTCTATGTAAAACAAATTTTAAATAAAAACTATGTTTTGTTAACTTAATACCACATACTGATTGTTTTTTAAAATAAATAATCATCTGGGTGTTGATAATTGTGGAATGGCGTCGATAACTGTGGACAAAGGTGTCAGTACTTGTGGAACGGTGTCACGTGATCTGATACGCTAAGTAATCGGGAATCAACTCTTTTTTTTCCAATGGAAGTTTGAGTAATGATTCATGCACAATTTACGTATTGAAAGTCTTTTCTACTTTTGCAATGGCCAAAAGATTGTTAAGGTGTCGATAATTGTAGCTGCCACTCTACTTCACTGATCCATTTTGTTTGTTTGTTTTTAATTCTAATCATGGTATTGCTGTGCATATAAATGCCCAGTTGAATTATTGCCATATTCAGTGCATGTACACGCATTCAGCAGGCTACTAGATTAGACACATTTTCAATACTTATGAATCATATCCTTTTTGTGGAAAAATGAGTATACATTACTCAGGATTTCCAAAGCAGATTATCTTATGAGAGGGCAGCATTTCACAGTTAAAGGTCTCAGGTTGATCTATAGTGAATATAACTCTCAGGTCAGTCAATAACTGATCTCAAATGCGTCACTTTTATCTCACGGTAGTTTCCACATTTTTTTTGGATGATTGGATTAAAAGCACATTTTGAATTACACACTTTAAGTGGAAAGTAGTTGTCTGTATGAACATGTAAATATATTATTAAAAATTAAAAGAAAATACAGAAATTTGATTTTGATAGACTTTTATACAAATGCCAAAGCTTTCAAATACAACTTCTGATGTCTGCATGGACCAATTTTCATTGTCCAAATCATCAAGATTTCCTGGTTTTGTGGACACATGAAGACTTTCTAGCTTACTCAGTTGCAGCAGACAGAAGGCTTTACAGAAAGGTCCACAGGGTTTGTGGTTGAGACCAATACTGAACCTGAGTGATGGAGCTGAGGATCTGTACAAGCTCATGAGTTTTTTCAAGTTCAGTTATTTGCTGTAATGATTTGTGAATTAAAAAAAAGACTTCTTTTTCCCAGCAACACTTTTGTTTTCAGGGTAAACTGGGACAAGGTTCATTTTAAGAAAACAAAGCAACCTTGGTGTGTTAAAGTCTTTCACCTTTCTCCACAAGATGGCACCGTCAGTTATCTTACTGTGGGCCAAGCACGAGGGCCCTGATCACATCCCCAAAGAGTTCAACTTCATTGATTATGAATACTACTTTTCACAATAATATAGACTCTCTTCAACCATACATGCATAGTACTTATAGTACTGTACAAAAAACAGTTTGTCCAAATGCGAGATCTTATTGCAGTTGAATCTTTGGAGCTTCAGCATCAAATCTGATTATTCAATTGAGCTGAATAATATAATTGTCAACTTATCATCAACAAAATGACTTCTTTCTCTGAATTAATGAAGAAAACTGAAATTGCAGTCGGGCTATAAGTACAGTTTCTTAATAATGTGTGACCTGTAATATATTTGTCTCCAGCATGGACAAGCACATTCCAGCTGCAGTGAATAAAATGGGCTCTGGACAGGTTCACTTGTAATGGAGGTGTTTGTGATTGGATAATGTAAATACTTTATTGTGCTTACAGAGTTTTATGTTGAAATGACAAGCAATCATGAGATTTATTTTCTAGAGGCAAATTAATAAAAAAAAATAATAAATAAAAAGAGAAGGAGGACAGGTAGGCCAGGCAGAACACGAGGCTACAGAGAGGAAATGAGAAACACAAAGGAAATAAAACACTCAGTTTCTCTCTCTCTCTCTCTGCAACCTTCACTCGATCCAGCAAACTTCACACACAAAATGCATCACCTCCCTTAAGGCCTAATGGCTTACTGGCATCTTTAATATTATTACCAAGAGCAGCAGCTGGTTTGTTCCTCACCTCAGTGAAATAACAGGCTTTGTGATTACAAAGTCAATAAATCAATCACATTATCATAATAGTAATAATAACTTGTTCTACTAAATGATTTATCATGACTTATTCACAGCAATTTCTGATAAGGAGATAAAAATAATTATGCTGTGTGTTTCTTTGGCCAATGAAATCTGTGTAGTCCTCAAGTCAAGGACTCGAGTCAGTGAAACACACACACACACACACAGGGGAAAGACAAGAGACAGTCAGAGGAAAGTAATTTCACATGGTGCTCTAAAAAGAGAAATATGGATTAAAAAAAAGCAGAGCTTTTGATGAAGAATGGACAGACCCTGACATGTTTATTCTTCACATGGGAAGTTCAAAACCAGTGTCTCATATGTTCCAAGACCATGCTTATTATTATTATTATTATTATTATTATTATTATAAATTGATTGAGAGTGTTCAAAGGGACATGCCATACTCTTTTCAATTAATTTATATTATTCTCTGAGATGCTTTTGTAAAGTTTGTGATATTGTTTTTATTGAAAAAGCACCTTGGTTCTTTTGCCTCATGCTGTTTTATCATGGGATGTAAACACTCCAGGCTGATTATGCAGCTGCAGCTTGAACTCTCAAAATATGTAAATAGCTTCACTCTGATTGGCTAATATCCAACTCTGCTATCTACACATATGGTTTCTGTTAGCCAATCACAGTGGACATATTTACATATTTAAAGTGAAAGGCACACCCCCAAAATCAGCCTGTTACATTCTGTAGGTGTCACTGTCATGTGATGCTGTGAGGCGGAGCTTCATCAACCTGCATGATGTGAACAATATCTCATCTCATCTCATTATCTCTAGCCGCTTTATCCTTCTACAGGGTCGCAGGCAAGCTGGAGCCTATCCCAGCTGACTACGGGCAAAAGGCGGGGTACACCCTGGACAAGTCGCCAGGTCATCACAGGGCTGACACATAGACACAGACAACCATTCACACTCACATTCACACCTACGGTCAATTTAGAGTCGTGAACAATATTGGAGACACAAATAATAGTTTCATTCAGCTGAGACCGTTCATCATGTTCACTGTTATATTCATGGGTCTGTGGCTTTCACTAGGTGAGTTATACATTTATTCTATTTTTTTTGTTATTTCAGAAATATTAATTGTAGAATGAGTGATTAATTAGTCTGTGTGGTGGTTAGAAAAATCAGAATGTGGGTCTGACATGTCGTTCTGGTTTGATGGTGTAAAGGTTAAACACATTATGTTCTCTTCTCTATGACAGGTGACTCCATGGCAGCGTCAATAAAGCCACTTTTCACTCAGACAGTGAGAGATGAAGGCAGTGATGTTACTCTGTCCTGCAGCTATGACTCAAGCACTACAACAAACTACTTGCACTGGTACAGACAATATCCAAAATCTCAACCTGAGTTCCTTCTTTATATTGACCAAAGTGGAACTCTAAGTCCCAACCGTCCCCCAAGAATGTCTGCTGAAATTGATGAAAAGAAGAAACAAGTGGATCTGTTCATCTCCTCTGCTGCTGTATCAGACTCTGCACTATACTACTGTGCTCTGCGGCCCACAGTGACAGGAAATCCAACTGCACTGTACAAAAACTTTCACACAGTTTTGTTGTATTGTTGGTTGTTCTGCTGATGATTTTAAGAAATTGACATGCACTTTTGGGGGAATCTCTCTCTTTCAAAATTTATGAAGAGTTATATTATTGGCACATATTCCATTATTAGTAAACAGTTTTATTTTTTTTGGTTACCACTGTATGCTGGTCAGTGTTATCGTGAACACAAAGCCTGTCCTGGGGCTCCCAGCTGTGAGGTGGGAATTCACCCTGGATGGACTGTCAGGTCTTCATAGAGCACCATGCACAAACCCTTTCACACACTCATTCACACCTTCAGGCAGTTTCTCCAAGCAAACTTCCTACTGCAATGGGTTTTTATTTATGTATTTATTTATTAGTTATATATAACTAACAGCGACATGGAGTAAACATGTAAAATTTAATGAAATTTAAAAATTTCAGATTTAATACTTGTCATTTTTAGGGCATACCTAACAACGTGTTTTCTTTCTCTCTCCCCCCCCCCCCCCCCCCCCCCCCCCCATCTGTCCCTCTGAGTTACATGTTGATCCTGGGATTGAGATGCTGGCCTCTTCTGCCCCTCGGACCTGCTTGATCCATCCTGGTGCCCTGTGTCTGGTCGGAGTTTTATCGCCCCACTCCTGTGAAGGACAACCCCATGAGGACAGTTGAGGGTTATACCTGTTAAAACTGTTAATATTATAGTCAGGCTGTCTGTTGTTGCCCAAATGAGGATGGGTTCCCTTTTGAGTCTGGTTCCTCTCGAGGTTTCTTCCTCATGTCGTCTGAGGGAGTTTTTCCTTGCCACCGTCGCCACAGGCTTGCTCATTGGGGATAGATTAGGGATAAAATTAGCTCATGTTTTAAGTCGTTCAAATTCTGTAAAGCTGCTTTGCGACAATGTTTATTGTTAAAAGCGCTGTACAAATAAACTTGATTTGATTTGATTAAAACTGCACACAAATTGACAGCAACCTGACCTCAGCATCCAACTGAGAACTCTGAAGCTGTGATGCAGCAATGCTGCCCACTGGGCCACTGTTGTCATCCATTAATCCATCCATCATCTGTCACCACTTATCCTGTACAGGGTCGTAGGCAAGCTGGAGCCTATCCCAGCTGACTATGAGTGAGAGATGGGGTACACCCTCCTCTCTCCTACATATACTCAGCTCTCACTTCCCCACTTTGCAAAGTATTGTCTAGTACCCCCATGTCTAACTTTACCGAGCTGTTTGTTTTCCACCTGATTTCCAGTGTACGACCCATGTTTACATTTATCCTCGACCTTGTCTTTTGCTTGCTCTCTGTTGCATTGTTTGCTGATTGACTGACCCTCGCTCGTTTCTGGATTATGATTCCTGCTCTACTATTTGGCTCAGGGCACCATACAAGCAAGAACTGCCACTGGATGGATAAATCTCACACATTTTGGCACTTCTGTTGGGATGGAGTTTATCAGTGTAATTTACCACTGCAGTGTGTGTGATTTAAAGTTTTGTTACATTAATTTATATGATGTGTACTTTAATTTGTTTGTTTTAAATATTAAAGCTTTACAGAGGAAACCAATGACTGGTCTGCACTCCACATCTTGTTATTCGTGTATCAGCTAATATAAACACTACAAACCAATTACTTGTATTTTCACCAAATGAATAGAACTGGCCTATTTATTAATGCATTGTTTGTTTCACACAGTCTTCAGTATGAAGCATAAAGCAAAGACTAAGAATAATTTTTAAAAGTATGAATGATCAAGCATTTACAGTAAGTAAATTTTTGGAAAGAGAATTTTGCATTTTTAATCCCCAGATAGATCAGAAAGTATGTCATGTAAATATTTCATTTTAGTTGTTGATGTGTCTACAATTGTATTCAACAACTCTTTCTTTATAGATTTTTATATACAGTATTAGTCAACAGTTTGGACACACCGACTCATTCATAGGTTTTTCTGTATTTTGACTTTTTTCTACATTGTAGAACAATACTGAATGCATCAAAACTATGAAATAACACATGACACATATGGAATTATGTGGTGAATAAAATAGTCTTAAAAAACAAAAATATGTTTCATATTTTTGATTCTTCAAAGTAGCCACTGTTTACCTTGATGATGCTTTACATACTGTTGGCATTATCTTAACCAGCTTCATGAGGCAGTCACTTGGAATGCTTTTCAGTTAACATGTGTGCCTCATCAAATGTTAATTAGTGGAATTTCTTGCCTTCTTAATGTGTTTGAGATCAAACAGTAAATTGTAAATGATAAAAATACAGTAACTAGCTCAATTAAACACTGGTAATAATCCATATCATGTCAGGAATCCCTCAACTAAGTAAAGAGAAATGACAGTCCATCATTACTTGAAGACAAAGTGTGCTTTAATTTATTAAAACAAAGAAAAAACATTGAATTAGAAGGCTTGTCCAAATTTTTTGACTTGCACTGTATTTTTTGCACAGATATTAATTTGCTAAATTAAAATAATCTTTGACAGCTCATAACTATTTTGTCTTTCTGTAATGTCTGCACTGTATGTGTAGTAAACATTTATGAATGTATAAAGGTTTTTCTCCTTGGTGAACACTAGATGGAGCAGTCAGTTATCTTATTGTTGGCAAAGTACTGAGAACCACACAACCCTGCTCACATCTTCCAGAGATGTTCAGTTCTTTGATGAAGAACACGACTTTTCACAATAAAACCTCTGTGACAGAGTACACCTGGTCTTCTATCATACACACTGCATATATATTATCCGAACCCCTGCTCTGGTTACTCTTAGTAGCTCAGTTTAGTTCAGAGACACCATTCTGATAAAACAACATACCGTAACTGTCCACGGATGACGAAACTGTGAAATAAACCTTAACTATTCTCTTCCACTTAGCAGCTCTAACATTAAGCTGCCTGCTGCTGCACATATGACACATGGAGAAAGTAAGACACCAAACAAATTGGCATTCAAAGTGAATATCAGTTCATTGAATACAAAAATATCACACACACACACTTACCACTCCCTTCCAAAGCCTAATGGCTTGTTGACATCTTTGAAAGACCAGCAGTGAAAGCCCTCGGAAAATATTTGTTATGCAAAATCAACTAAAAAAGAGTCTCTGTGCTTCTTTTCTTTCTAATATATTCTCTGTTGGGGCCAAGGACCCTAATGTAGAGGCACCACTAAAACACATAATTAAAATATTCAATTCTGTAATTATTAGAGTATATTTTTCTCTCCCTTCACCCATTTTCTATACTGCATTTCCATTGTGGGTTGTCAGTGAGCTGGAGCCAATACTAGCTGACTATGATGGAGAAACCAGGTACACCCTGGACAAGTCACCAGTCTATCGCAGGCTTAACACAGAGAGACAGACAGACATTCACACTCACACATACGAGCAATATAGAGAAGCCAGTTGACCTCATCCTTTGGGCTGTGGGAGGAAACTAGAGCATGCAGAGGAAACCCATGCAGGCACAAGGAGAACATGCAAACTCCACACAGAAAGACCCCCGATTGACTGGTAGGTTCAAACCAGGAACCTGCTTGCTGTGAGACAACAGTGACACTGCACCTCTGTGCCACCTGAGTGTAGTTTATACATTAAATGATTGTAATTATGTAAAAACATTAATTCCCTCCTTTCAGTATGTGTTTGCTTAAATGTGCAGGACAGGTTCCCCATGTGAGGCTGGATGTAGATAATATCACTATTGAGGTATTTCACCCACGTGACCAAGTCACGTGACGCAGCCATTTTGGACGGCACGCTTAAGTCCTTCAGTGCAAGGCGGTATGAGATGGTGGAGACCTTTGCACATTTTAACAAGAAAGTAAGCTGTGATTCGTGTTAAATTGGATCTGTCTTTTATCACAAACACTGTACCCAGCCTTGGTATGGAGCCCTGTTTATTTATTTCTGTGTCCCGTTTCTTTCTAGCCTCTGTTATTGCGTTTTATGTCTGATGTCTGCTACATGCAACCCTAGACAAATTAACACTGCCTTGTTTCACTGCTCAGATGGGTTAACAAACACTGACCCATTTACTTTTTGCTATATATTTTATCAAAATTGCATTAACTGATAAACTAACCTGAAATGAAATGATCACTGCAAAGTCTGGAGTACTCTGTTGGCTCCCAATCCTGTCTCTTCGCAGCTGCAATCCATTTGGCCCTCTTGTCTGGGTCAGTAGGAAACCGGTAGTGATGTGTCGGTCGCGAACGATCTGGTTCAAAGAGCCGGCTCTTTGAAGTGAACGACGGGAGCCGAGTTGGGGAGCCGAATTAGTTTTTTGTCCTTAAGTGCCTCAGAGAGAGAGACTTTCACAAAAAAAGTTGCTGTCCGATTGCGTCTTTGTGTTGTCTATTACCATTCAAAGGAAAAAAAGTAGCATGGTGTATGCCTACTTTTTTTGGTTGGGGGGGTTGATGTCATTCACAGCTGCGAAAATACAAAAATTGGTGTAATGCTTAAAGCTGTGGAGCGCAGGGGAGAGGAGTCTGTGAGGCACCTGAGGAGGGGAAAATCAGCTGTGTATTTTATATTGGTAATATAGCACAGTTTTGCATTATGTTTGTGAGAAAATAATTTATTAATTGGTAAGTTTTATTTCTATAGCTAGAACATTATTACACTGCTATACTTTACAAAGCTTTACAATGGCTACAAAAACTAAAAAATAAAATGGAAAACATCCTATTGATAAAATATAAATAATAATGTAATTAATTAACTAGTTAATTGCAGCAATTAAATCAAAAATAAAATCTCAGGAGCCGTTTGGGAGCCGAAAGAGCTGGCTCCTTATAGTAAGAAGAGCCAAAAGAGCCAGCTCCTTTTACACAAGACGGCTGTCAGCGGGGAGCTGCAGCGTGGCCAGCTGTGCCTCACCCATCAGCAGGGGGAGGAGATGCGCTGCGCGCTGGTTGACCGGCCAACCCCACGCCTCTGCTGCTTGCTCCAAGAGCATGCGGAAGGCTTCCGGATCGTCATGCGGACCCATCTTTGTTAGGGTGAGATGGGGAGGGTCCGCTCCGTTGGTGGTCATGGACCCTGCCAACGCAAGCAGGTGCCGGAACACCTGGCAGTCTTCCTGTTGGGCCAGCACCAAGGGTTCGAACCGTTGTTCTTGCTCCTTTCGGAGGTCAACCAACACTTGGTGCTGGTTCTGCTGGGCTGTGGCAAGGGCATGGATCAGGTCCTTGAACAGAGAGGACTCCATGGGGCTGTTCTCTTCTGCACTCTCCCGGGTTTTGGCACCACTGTAGGGAGACCCTGATGTGGGTGGAGCACAGAAGCATGGCAGGCGGTTGTTTCCGTCTTAATTATTATCTTTATTGTTGCTTTTCAGCACACAACTCAAACTCTCTCTCTCACGCTCACACACACAGGCTACTATCAAGTCCTCAGCACCGACCTCCCCTTCTCACTCTCCTTTTATAGGGTGTGGTCACTGGAGGAGACACATAAACACACATTAATTGACAACAGGTGTAGCAATACGACCACTCACCTTCCCTGACTCCACCCTCCATTCACAGACTGATGCTTGGCCACACCCCCACTGCCACACACATTTAAAGGCTAAATAAAAGATAACAAACAATGTCACTTAGGCCTACAAGAAAAGACGATAGTTCACCTGTCCAGGACCAGATTAAGTGATCTGTCTAAGCTGAATAAATGACTTGATTTTAGGCAAAGATTATAGCACTCCGATAAAGAAGTTGTTCCTCAGGTCAACCAATCAAAATACTGGAAAGGCTATTGCCAGAGGTGTTCTAAAATATCTCTGCTATCAGCCTGAGCCCATCTTAAAAAGATCCACAAAACAATACGCGAGGCGTATGCTGAAATCTGGTAGACGTTTCAGTCTGGTTTTTTAATCGGTCTTTTTTTTTTGGGGGGGGGGGGTTGTTGGTCATGGTTAAAAATGGGGACATTTCCAGGGACAGCTCCAGCTGGGGACAGGCCACCAAAAACGGGGACTGTCCCCAGAAAATGGGGACGTCTGGCCACTCTACCATATGAAGTAAGTCATCTGCTGAAGATGGTGTAGTTGTTGAACAATATTGACAAAGAAGCCAACAGTAGGGCAATTTTTCTCCAGCTAGTATTATGTAATGGCTTTTTTTTTTAACTTGCGGCCAACACAATCTTTCTGAGGAAAGTCCATCAGCAGTTTGTCCAAGACAGAGGGATATGAAAGTTGTACTGATATTAAAACCCCAATATTTTGTTAATGGTTGTTGCCATTTCCTTCCAGAAAGTTTGAATACAGAGACAAGACCAGAAAACATGAGCATTGAATTTTTTTCCTGATTTAGTTTTTACTTTTCACAACAGTCCTACAATGTAGAAATTTTAGTCAAGAATATCATAAATAGTCGTGAAGAAAAAAATGCAGCTTACACAGAAACACAGTGGTTAGAAAAATATGTGAAACCTGTGGAATTCCACTAATTGGTCACAAGTATAAACAAACACAGTGGCCCCCATTTACCAATCTAGTATAGAAACCAGATCCAAGTGTCGAAATCAGAATACGACAGTGTTCATGTGTGATTTGTGAAACATTCCTATCTTGCCAATCACGGCATAAGAATGATCAGGGATTGATAAATGTACCATCTGAAAACCATCATCATTTAAAGATCACACCTCAAAATATTCTTGGTTTAGAGTCTGTGCCCAAGACCTGCCAACATGGAGAGGCGTGATACGTTCAAGAAGAAACATTTCTACAATCTCCAAATAGAAGCGCAAATGTCCAGTTGAAGAAATAATTTCTATTTGGCAGCCAGAAAAGTAGCATCATAGAAAGTCAGAAAAATGCAGTATTGAAATCATTACTGCAGTCAACAGCATTGCCATCGACAATTGAAATCCAGCTGTTTGATTATTCAATTTATATACCCATGAGATGTATAGCCTATATTCTGTCCATAATAATAAGGATATAATAGCTTATATCACAAATATTTAGATGGGGATGAAGAAACAATTGTCAGATCTCAAACATGCCACAAAAATGATACAGTTGTGGAGTTTCTTATTTCCTCATTTTCATGATGTTTCAGGCAGCAGTGGTGTTCAACCTTCAGCTAGACAAACTGGTCTGGAGCCACCCACAGAGCCAAGCAACCACAAGCTGTAAGAGAGAGCATGTGCCTGGTCAACTTCATTTTATTTGCTACAGTAATATACATCAATTTCTGCATTTCACATCTGCATCACATTCCTAGAAAAGTTGGGATGGGGAAATTTAGGGCGAGTGAAGAGGTAAAACAATTGAACAGTGATGTAATTTGAAACAGATGATGTCAACAGTTGAAAGTTCATGATTTGGTACAAAATTGATATCCAGGAAAGACCTAGTCCTTGAGGAGCAAAGATGGGCCGAGGATCTCCACTTTGTGAACAAATGCATGAGAAAATTATTGAAATGTTGAAAAGCAAATGATCCTCAAAGAAAGAAGGGAAGGTATTTGAATATTTCACCTTCTACATTGCATAATATCTAAATGATTCAAGGAATATGGAGGCGTTTCAGTGCACAAGCCTAAGCTGAAGACCTGTGATCTCTGATCTCTCAGATGGCACTGCATCAGGAAACATCTGTAGAAATAGTTAAGGTGGGTGGAGCACAGAAGCACAGCAGGCCAGAACTGAGTTTGCAAAAATCCTTTTTATTTTAGCTTTTCAGCTTTTACTTATTCTCCCACATACACAAGTGTTCTCATTCGGGGAGAGCTCCCTTCCTCTGCTCTCCCTCTCCTCTTATAGGGCGTGGTCACTGGGGAAGACATACAAACACAGGTTAATTGACATCAGGTGTAGTGATTCTGCCACTTAGCTTCCCTGTCTCCGCCCTCCATTCACAGACGGATGCTTGACCACGCCCCTGCTGCCACATATCCCCACCGCCCAACTCAGGCCGGGGAGCCGTCCGGCCTGCAGCTGACTCCCCCCCTTGATGGGAGAGGAAATCCGCCATGACCATCTGCACCCCCGGCCTGTGGACCACCTCGAACTTAAATGGCTGGAGTGCCAGATACCAACAGGTGATCCGCGCATTGGCATCCTTCATGCGGTGGAGCCACTGCAGGGGCATGTGGTCCGACCAGAGGGTGAAAGGGTACCCCAGCAGGTAGTAGCGGAGGGCGAGGACCACCCACTTGATGGCAAGGCATTCCTTCTCAATGGTGCTGTAGCACCCCTTGCGCACGGACAGCTTGCGGCTGATGTACAGCACTGGATTGTCCTCCCCCTCCACCTCCTGGGACAGAACAGCCCCCAGCCCTCTGTCCGATGCATCCATCTGCAAAACAAAGGGGAGAGAAAAGTCAGGGGAGTGTAACAGTAGCCCCCCACACAGTGCAGCCTTTACCTTAGAGAAAGCCCGCTGGCATTGCTCCATCCACTGGACCGGATCTGGTGCCCCCTTTTTAGTGAGATCAGTCAGTGGGCTGGTGACGTCCGAATAATTAGGTATAAACCTATGATAGTAGCCAGCCAGCCCCAGGAACTGTCTCACCCCCTTTTTGGTCTTGGGCCTCGGGCAGGCCGCAATTGCTGCTGTCTTATTGATTTGGGGACGCACCTGTCCATTGCCCAAGTGGAAGCCCAGATACCATACTTCCACCCGCCCAATCGCACACTTCTTCGGGTTGGCTGTGAAACCCACTTGCGTCAGCGACCTAAGGACGTCCCTTAGGTGTTCTAGGTGCCGTGGCCAGTCATTACTATAAATAATAATGTCGTCCAGGTATGCGGCCGCATAGGTGGCGTGGGGGTGGAGGACCCTATCCATACGCCGCTGGAACGTAGCGGGCGCCCCAAACAGCCCAAAAGGAAGTGTGACAAACTGGTGTAAGCCAAACGGTGTGGCCATTTTCTCTCGGGATAGCGGAGTCAAGGGGATCTGCCAACATCCCTTTGTTAAATCCAGTGTCGAATAAAAACGAGCCGTGCCTAGTCGATTGAGCAACTTGTCAATATGAGGCATTGGATACACATCAAATTTAGACACCGCGTTGACTTTTCTATAGTCCACACAAAACCGGACCAACCCGTTGGCCTTGGGAACCAAGACCGCCGGGCTGCTCCAGCCACTGTGGGACTCCTTGACGATGCCCATTTCAAGCATGGCCTCGAGTTCTTCCCGAACCACCTTTTTCTTTTGTTCGGGCAGTCTGTAAGGGTGGCTGCGCACTACTACCCCCAGGGGCATCTCAATGTGGTGTTCTATGAGGTGGGTGCGGCCAGGCAGGGGTGAGAACATGTCAGAAAATTCTGTTTGCAGCTGGGCTACCTCTGTGAGCTGGGTCGGGGAGAGATGGTCTCCACAGGGGACCAGAGCAGAGGGCGATGTCAATTTTCCCTTTTGAACCTCCGGCCCCAGCTCCGCCTTCTCTGGGACCACTGACACCAATGACATGGGGACCTCCTCGTTCCAAAGTTATAACAGATTGAGGTGGTAAATCTGTAACGCCCCACCCCTGTCCATTCACCTCACCTCATAGTCGACGTCCCCGACTCGCCGTGTGACCTCAAAGGGTCCTTGCCACCTGGCGATCAATTTGGAGCTCGACGTGGGCAACAACACGAGTACTTTATCTCCCAGTGTGAATTCTCTAAGGCACGTGCCCCTGTTGTACAGACGGACTTGACGTTCTTGGGCCTGCCGCAAATTCTCCTGGGTTAGGTGCATGAGGGTGTGGAGTTTGGCGCGCAGGTCGATAACGTATTGAATTTCATTTTTGCTTGTTGAAGGTCCCTCCTCCCAATTTTCACGCAGCACATCTAAAATGCTGCATGGTTACGCCTGTATAATAATTAGAACGGGGAGAACCCCGTGGAGGCTTGTGGGACCTCTTGCACTGTGAATAACAGGGGCTCGAACCATTTATCCCAGCTTCGTGCGTCCTCGCTTACAAATTTTCGAATTATGTTCTTGAGGGTGCGGTTGAACCGTTCGACTAAGCCATCCGTTTGTGGGTGATAAACGCTGGTGCAGATAAGCTTAATTCCCAGTAACCCATACAGTTCGCGCAGTGTGCATGACATAAACGTAGTGCCTTGATCAGTCAGAATCTCTTTGGGGATTCCGACTCAGGAGATGACGCGGAAGAGTGCTTCCGCAATACTGTGTGCTGAGATATTGCGAAGAGGCACTGCTTCCGGATATCGCGTTGCATAGTCCACCAGAACTAAAATAAAGCAATATCCTCGTGTTGACCGATCTAATGGCCTGATGAGATCCATCCCAATTCTTTCGAACAGGGTCTTGATTAATGGCAGAGGGCACAAAGGCACTTTTGGAATGGCCACTGGATTTACTAACTGGCATTCACGGCACGCCATACACCACCTACGGACATCGCCGCGAATCCCTGGCCAATAGAACTGGGCCATTATTCGGGCTAGTGTCTTATCCTGCCCTAAATGTCCAGCCATGGGATTAAAGTGAGCTGCCTGGAATATAAATTCCCAGCGGCTCTTTGGGATCAAAAGCTGTGTTATTGGTTCTTTAGTCTGAGTGTCCTGTGTCACTTGGTATAATCTATCCTTAATAATGGAGAAATAGGGGAAGGACGGTGCGTTTGGCTGGAGCGTTTGACCATCGATTACTCTCACTTGGTCAAACGCATGCCACAGAGTCTCGTCTCGCGACTGCTCTAACGAGAAATCTGCAAGGGATTCCCCGAGAGAGGGAGGAGGAGACTGCTGCTCTTTGCTCTGATGCAGTGATGATGTAGACGGTTCTGTGACAGCTGCTCCCACCAAAGCCACACCGGGACCTCCCCCCGCTAAACTATGGCAGGCCCCACTCTTCACTAAATGTGTCATTAATTCCCCAAATCCCGGCCAATCAGTCCCCAAAATTACCGAGTGGGTAAGGCGAGGATTAACCGCCGCCTGTACTCTAAATTTCTCCCCTTGAAATAGAATGTGGACCGACACTAAAGGGTAGCTGTGAACATTCCCGTGCACACACAACACCTTCACCAATTGTGCTGTCCCCAATGCCTCGTCTTGCACCAGGCTTTGGTGGATTGAGGTCTGATTACAGCCGGAGTCCACCAAATCCTGATATGTATCTCCATGGATACTCACCGGTATGCGATATGCTCCGGCCCGATTGAGGGCGGTCCCTGGCACATTGGGGATCCAGACCACCGCGCCCACCTCCATCGCCGAGCACTGATGGTGGAGGTGCCCCGGCTCCCTGCAGTGCCAGCATACCGGCCCAGGCTTTCCCTCTGCACTGGTGTTCCGGAGCTCACTCACCTGAGGGGGGTAAGACACAGACACAGAAGTAGAAAACTTTAGGGCACCGTGGGTGCGGCGGGCCAGCTGGGGTGGAGGAATGGGGTGAGGACGAGAAACAGAAGGGGGGAGAGAGAGAGGGAGAGAGAGGGGAGAAGAGGAGACATGCTGTCCTGCCGTCGGAACAGCCGCCATATGGTTCTCCGCCAGCTTGATGGCCTGATCCAGCGATGCCGGGCGATGGCACTGGACCCACTCCGGGGTTCCTTCCAGAAGTTGGGCAATGAATTGTTCCAGCGCCATCAGGTCGATGATTCCCTCGGTGTCGTGGTTATCGGCCCTCAGCCACTGCCGGCAGGCATCCTGGAGTTGCTGGCCAAACGCGAACGGCCGGCTGACCTCCTCCAGGCGTAGCGCATGGAAGCGCTGTCGCTGCTGCTCCAGGGTGTGACCCACTTGCTGAAGGACAGCCCTGCGGAGGTCCGCTTAGACCAGCCAGCTGTCGGCGGGGAGCTGTAGTGCGGCCAGCTGCGCCTCACCCGTTAGCAGGGGGAGGAGGCGTGCCACGCGCTGTTCCACCGGCCAACCCCATGCCTCTGCCGCCTGCTCAAAAAGAGTGAGGAAGGCTTCAGGGTCATCATGTGGACTCATCTTCATTAGGGAGAGGTGGGGAGGGTCCATGGCGGTGGTGATGGTGGGCCCAGCCAACGCGAGCAGGTGCCAGAACGCCTGGTGATCTTCCTGCTGGGCCAGCACCAGGGCTTCGAACCGTTGTTCCTGCTCCTTCCGGAGGGCGACCAGTGCCTGGTGCTGGCTCTGTTGGGCCGAGGCGAGGGCATGGACCAGGTCCTTGAAGAGGGAGGACTCCATGAGGCTGTTCTCTTCTGTACTCCGTCCCGGGTTTCAGCACCACTGTAGAGATAGTTAAGGTGGGTGGAGCACAGAAGCACGGCAGGCCAGAACTGAGTTTGCAAAAACCCTTTTTATTTTAGCTTGTCAGCTTTTACTTATTCTCCCACATACACACACAAGTGTTCTCATTCGGGGAGAGCTCCCTTCCTCTACTCTCCCTCTCTTCTTATAGGGTGCGGTCACTGGGGAAGACACACAAACACAGGTTAGGTGTGAATCACTGCACCCGTCAGGTGCAGTGATTCTGCCACTTACCTTCCCTGACTCCACCCTCCATTCACAGACCGATGCTTGACC
This sequence comes from Neoarius graeffei, assembly GCF_027579695.1. NCBI lineage: Eukaryota > Metazoa > Chordata > Actinopteri > Siluriformes > Ariidae > Neoarius > Neoarius graeffei. The sequence continues at coordinate 30,499,628 of NC_083569.1, forward strand.
ACAACCCCGCTGCCACACCATCATTGATTTATAGCTGATATAACCACATGGGATCGGGATTACTTTGGCAAATCTTTGTCAAGCTCCACAATACGGAGTTACACCCACAAATGCCTGTTAAAACTTTACTGTGCAAAAAAAAAAAAACTTATGTTGACTATGTCCAGATGTGCTGTTGACTTCTCTCGGCTTGGAGGTATCTGGGATGGACCATCTCACAGTAGAAAAGTGTCTTGTAGTCAGGTGAATCAGTATTCCAGGTCTTTTTTGTAAGAAATTGACACTGTGTGCTTTGGACCAAAACTGAAAAGGACCATTCAGACAGTTACCAGCAACAAATCTGAAAGCCAGGGTTTGTCATGGTATGGGGTTGTATCAGTGTCCTTGGTAACACACTTCTGTGATGGTAGCATTAAATCAGAAAAGTACAATGAGATTTTTGGAGCAACATATGCTGCCTTCAAGATGATGCCAAGATGACAGTAACTTTTTTCAAATCTGGTTCAGCTGTTAGCAAATGACCATAATGGCAGTTGGATATTCATTGTTCATACAAAACCTCAGCTGGAGTCGTCACTGAACGTATTTGTCACAGTAGTTGTGTTAACACTTTTTACCCACTGCTCTGGGTATGTGTGTGTGTTCACTGCTTCAGATGGGTTAAATGCAGAGAGGAATTTCACAAGTGTGTCATGAATAAAGTTGTTCTTTCTTTCTTTCTTTCTTTCTTTCTTTCTTTCTTTCTTTCTTTCTTTCTTTATTTCTTTATTTCTTTCTTTCTTTCTTTCTTAAGATATTAAGAGCTATTTTCAGGAGTAAAAAATACTCCAACTGCCACTTAAACAGTACAATAATTATAATTATTTGTTCATGGACCAATAAAGTAAAACAAAACTGGAAGGAGGGTTATATTTATGTCTAACCGTTCAATCTTGAGACACATCACAGTCCTCTCACTCCAAAATATCTATTTAAGAGGTATAGTGGGATGCAATGAGTTGATCAGCAACAGTAGAATCGTTCTGTGTTGTATTAGTGTCTGAGTTCACCGTGACTGATACTGTGAAGTGATGATCTGTACAAAGTTATGCTCCAACAGCAGAACTTCCTGGGTGTGGCCTTCTAGAAATGTTTTCCCTCATGTATAAAGTTCAGCACATACAGCAAGCACTATTATACAGGATCCTTACAGAGCTGTGTTCAGAAATGGCTCAACTATACAACTTCCTGTACATAGTGAGATACATCCCACTGATTCTCACTGTCACTACAGGTAATTAACTTTCATCAGATAATTAACTGTATTCCTTAATACCCATGTTTTAAGTACAAATTATTTCAATGATTGTTTTGGGTTTGTTTAGAAAAATACTTTACAGATTTATTTCTTTATGTTCCTCTTTATAACAGGCAGTTTCGCTGATAAAATTTGGCCATCAGATGAAGGTGCCATTGTCAGGAAAGAAACAGACACTGTTACACTGAAATGTTCATTTGAGTCAAACAGCAATGACCTTTGGCTTTACTGGTACAAACAATATCCTAACGGCGCACCACAGTATTTACTGTATAAAGGCGCAAGGTCATATAGCTCCTTCCAGAGCACTCCTACTGATCATCGATTAGAGTCAAAAACAACCAGAGACTCCACTGAACTTACTATCAGAGGTCTAAGTCTCTCAGATTCTGCGCTCTATCACTGTGCTCTTAGAGCTGTAGCACAGTAATACAGATTCAATGAAAGGCTTTACAAAAACATACAAATGTTACACAGGAAGTTTCTAAAACCTCATCAATGATACTCTCTTTACCAAATTGTTATCAGTTAACCACACACACACACACAAAGGTTGTGGTAACATCTGCAGCTAAAAGTAAAAGCAAATTAAAATAAAAAGGGTTTAAATGTGGTGCAACTTTAAACAAGGACACATTTATCACAGTAAATTCACAAATCGACATTTTTCAAAAATGTTTCACTGACATTACCAGAGCCATTGTGTCAGGTGTTCCCTCACCTTTGTTATATGTAAATGGAAGTAGAAATGAGATATGTTTAATGTGCTTAACCCCTGTTAGTATTTGATGTAAAAAAATAAATACATCCAAAATAAAAGCCAGATCAATCATGCCAGATCTTATTCCACCTTTTAATGTGATATAGAAACCATCAAAATCAATGTGAAAAACAAATAGAAACATTTTAGGGAGAAAAACTTACAATAACCTGGTTGCTATGTATTTTTTTTCTTAAATTTGAGAGATAACATTATGTACTTTAAATTGAAGTGAGTAATAAGTGCATGCACTCTAAGAAAGGATGTGTTAAAACTAAGACAAACTGTTAACTTCTTACCATACCTGTCAACTTTGAGGTTTGAAAAAAAGGGATATTTCCCAGATTTTAACTCAAAATAAGGGAAAATTTCGGAAAGTCGAACTTTCCGAAAATTTCAGAAAGTCGGTAATCGAACTGACTTTTCTTCACAAAATTAAATTCGTCCTGCCATTTGGGCAAGTAGCGACAATACACCTTTTTTGGTTTTGCCTCGCTCCTTTCTTTATTCATGCCTCTAGTCTCGCCGTCTACTGAAACTCGCTCCTGCATCCTCTGACCATTCCCCGGCGTCCCTGGTCCCACGTGGCAGTCGACTTCATCACGGGTCTCCCTGAGTCACAAGGTAACATGGTCATTTTGGTCATTGTTGACAGATTCTCCAAGGCCTGCCGCTTCATACCTCTGTGCAAACTCCCCTCTGCTCTTGAAACAGCGAAACTTATATTTAATCATGTCTTCCGAGTCTTTGGTCTTCCACAGGACATCGTCTCAGACCGAGGGCCCCAGTTCTCCTCCCGAGTGTGGCACGGGTTCTGCAAGGTCATCGGAGCCACTGCCAGCCTCTCCTCTGGGTTTCACCCACAGTCCAATGGTCAGACGGAGAGGCTCAACCAGGACCTGGAAACCACCCTGCGAGGCCTGGCTATGGATAACCCGACATCGTGGAGCACCTGGCTGCCATGGGCAGAGTATGCCCACAACACCCTGCAGTCATCGGCCACCAAGCTGTCGCCATTCCAGTGCCAATTCGGGTTCCAGCCACCTCTGTTCCCGGACCAGGAGGAGGACACGGGGGTGCCCTCGGTCAACCAATATGTGAGACGGTGTCGCAAGACCTGGAGCAAGGTCAGGAAGACCCTCATACAGACCTCCAGAACCAACCAGACTCAGGCCAACCGCCACAGAAGACCTGCACACACTTTCCGCCCTGGGCAGCGGGTTTGGCTGTCCACTAAGGACCTTCCGCTGCGGGTGGAGAACCGCAAGCTTGCTCCTCGCTACATTGGCCCCTTCAAGGTGGTGCGCAGGGTGAACCCTGTCTCCTACCGGCTCCAGTTGCCCCGGACTCTGAGGATCAACCCCACTTTCCATGTTTCCCTGTTGCGGCCTGTACTGACGTCTACGTATGCCCCTGCCCCTAGGAACCCCCCACCCCCCCGCATCTTCCAGGGGCAGACTGTGTTCACTGTGCATCGCCTGCTTGACTCCCGCCGGGTCCGCGGCGGGTTGCAATATCTGGTGGACTGGGAGGGCTATGGTCCTGAGGAGCGCTGCTGGGTTCCTGCTCGGGATGTCCTGGATAAAGAACTGTGTCGGGACTTCCATTCGGCCCATCCGGATCGCCCTGGGAACGTCAGGAGACGCTCCTGGGGGGGGGGGGTCCTGTTAGGACTTGGACTGTTTTGGCCTCTAGAGGCCGCTGTTATTTCCTTTTCATGTCATATTTATTTTGGCCTCTAGAGGCCGCCACTGTTCCTGTGTTTTGTGTTTTTTTTTGTTAATTGCCTGTTAGTCCTAATTATCTTCACCTGTGTCCTTAATTAGTTTGTGTATTTATACCCCTGAGTTCAGTCCTCTTGTCACGGAGTCTTTGTGCTGTTATGTTTATCTCCAGTTTCCTTTGTACTGTGTTTTGTGGATCTTCTGAGCTTTTGCATTTTTGCCTTTTTCTTTTTGAATTATACTCTTTGTTTTTTTTTGTTTTACCCTGGATTGTATATAGTGTACATAGTATAAATAAACCTTTTGTTACTTTTTCTACTTCCGCCTCACGCCTCTGCATTTGAGTCATTCCCCTGGTGGCCTAGTGGGGGTTTGCTGGATCATCACACCAATGAGCCAGGTTCGAATCCCAGCAAAACCCTAACAGTTGGTGTACAGCAATCTTCAAGTTATGCCACAGATTCTCAACTGGATTGAGATCTGGACTTTGCTTAGGCCATTCCAAGACATTTAAATGTTTCCCTTTAAACCACTCCAGTGTAGCTTTAGCAGTATGTTTAAGGTCATTGTCCTGCTGGAATGTAAACCTTCATCCAAGTCTCAAACCTCTGGCTGATTGAAACATGTTTTCCTCCAGAACTGTCCTGTATTTAGTGCCATCCATCTTTCCTTCAGTCCTGACCAGGTTTCCTGCAGATGAAAAATACCCCCACAGCATGATGCTGCACCACCATGCTTCACTGTAGGAATGGTGTTTTCAGGGTGTTGGGTTTGTGCCACACATGGCATTTCCCATGATGGCCAAGAAGATCAATTTTAGTCTCATTTGACCAGAGAATCTTCTTCCATGTGTTTGGGGAGTCTGCCACATGCTGTTAGGCAAACTCCAAATGTGCTTTCTTAAGTAATGGCTTTTTTTCTGGCCAGTCTTCCATAAAGCACCACTCTGTGGAGTGTACGGCTTCAAGTGGTCCAATAGACAGATACTCCCATCTCCACCATGGATCTTCACAGCTCCTTCAGTGCTATCTTTGGTGTCTTTGTTGTATCTCTGATTAATGCCCTCCTTGCCTGGTCTGTGAGTTTTGGTGGGCCGCCTTCTCTTGTCAGGTTTGTAGTGGTGCCATATTTTTTCCATTTTGCTATAATGGATTTAATGGTGCTCCCTGGGATATTCAAAGTTTGCAATTTTTTTTTTTAATTACCCAGCCCTGATCTATACTTCATCACATTTTCGTCTCTGACATGTTTGGAGTGATCCGTGGTTCTCATGTTGCTTTCTTCGTAGTGTTGCAGAGTCAGGGTCCTCCCAGAACAGGTTGATTTATACAGACATCATGTGACAGATCATGGGACACTTTGATTGCACACAGGTGGATCTTAATCAACTAATTATGTGACTTATGAAGTGAATTAGTTGGACCAGCTGTTATGATATCGAACCTTTTGCCATGGAGAAAGAAGCGGATGGAATTTTTTTTTTGGGGGGGGTGAGAATATTTTGGCTTGTTGGTCTAGGGGTATGATTCTCGCTTAGGGTGCGAGAGGTCCTGGGTTCAACTCCTGGACGAGCCCAGGTTTTACCTTAAATGGTCGATCTGGACTGGGGTATCAGGGATTTCACTTGACTGCATCATTCTTAAAGTGCTAGTCTAATGAAAGTTCCATCAGAAAATCCCTGGCTTGCTGTGTGTGATGTGCTCAAATACACTGTAAAGTTGGCGAATAAATGAAAAATTGGTTTGAATTTTTTTTTTTTTGCACCTGAATTGAAGAATGTGTAAAGGACATTAGACACTGGATGCTTATTAATTTCCTTCTGCTTAACTCTGACAAAACTGAAGTACTTGTACTAGGACCACATGCAGCTAGAAGTAAGTTTTCTGATTCCACAGTAACTCTGGATGGCCTTTCTGTTTCTTCATGTGTTTTACCTTGAAATCAGGGATTTCAAGGTAAAAGACCTTGGAGTGATTATTGACCCCAGTCTTTCATTCGAAACTCACACTGGGAAAGAAGCGGATGTTTTTTTTTCAGTGGTTATGATAATGAATAGGTTGGCTTGTTGGTCTAGGGATACAATTCTTGCATTGGGTGCGAGAGGGCCTGGGTTCAACTCCTGGACGAGCCCAGGCTTTACCTTAAATGGTCGATCTGGACTGGGGTATCAGGGATTTCACTTGCCTGAATTGTTCTTCAACTGCTCATCGAATGAAAGTTATATCAGAAGATGTAATGTGTGTGATGTGCTCAAGTACACTGTAAAGTTGCCGGATAAATAAAAAAATTGCTTACAGGTTTACAGGTCGGCGGCGCTGCACGCGTGACATCATTTGCGCCAGTCCGTTCTTTTGTTTCCACATGGACTCTATCCTATTCTCTGCAGTAGCATGTTCTTGATACCGAGTCTTTTGAAAAAGACACGAAAGCTCTTCAAATTTGTCCTCAATCATTGGCTTTTTGTATGAGGATGACATCGAACCTTTTGCTACGGAGAAAGAAGTGGACAGATTTATTTTTTCTTAATTTTTTTTTTTTTAAAGTTTGTCTTGTTGGTCTAGGGGTATGATTCTCCCTTAGGGTGCGAGAGGTCCTGGGTTCAACTCCCGGATGAGCCCAGGCTTTACCTTAAATGGTCGGTCTGGACTGGGGTATCAGGGATTTCACGTGGCTGAATTGTTCTTCAAGTGCTCATCTAATGAAAGTTACATCAGAAGATGTAATGTGTGTGATGTGCTCAAATACAATGTAAAGTTGCCGGATAAATAAAAAAATTGGTTTGAAAAATGATTTTTTGCATCTGAATTCTGTTCCAAGAATCACTCAAAGCTCGTCCGCCATTATTAGTTCGCAGTGATTTACAAGTCAGTGGCACTGCACGCGTGACATAATTTGAGCCAGTCCGTTCTTTTGTTTCCACACGGACTCTATCCTATTCTCTGCAGTGGCGTGCATTCTTGATACCGAGTCATTTGAAAAAGACACGAAAGTTCTTCAAATTCGTCCTCAATCATTGGCTTTTTGTATGAGGATGACACCGAACCTTTTGCTACGGAGAAAGAAGTGGACGGATTTATTTTTTCTTAATTTTTTTTTTTTAAAGTTTGTCTCATTTGTCTAGGGGTATGATTCTCCCTTAGGGTGCGAGAGGTCCTGGGTTCAACTCCCGGATGAGCCCAGGCTTTACCTTTAATGGTCGGTCTGGACTGGGGTATCAGGGATTTCACTTGGCTGAATTGTTCTTCAAGTGCTCATCTAATGAAAGTTACATCAGAAGATGTGATGTGTTCAAATACAATGTAAAGTTGCTGGATAAATAAAAAAATTGGTTTGAAAAATGATTTTTTGCATCTGAATTCTGTTCCAAGAATCACTCAAATCTCGTCCGCAGTGATTTACAAGTCAGTGGCCTAATGTGTGCGTGAGTTTTTCCCCCTCATGACAGCGCGATGCAGCCCAGCCTCAGTGGATTGGGAGCTATGTGCTTGTCAATCTCAAAATGCAAGACGATTATTGGACAAATACTGCGAAAACGCCCGCCCACGGAGTCTCACGGACTCCCAGCCTCAATGGACTTCAACGGCATTTGGGAGCTATGCGCTTTTCAATCTCAAAATGCAAGACGGTTATTGGAGAAATACTGTGAAAATGCCTGCCCACGGACTCCGAGCCTCACATGGGAGGGACATGGCAGTTTCCGCGAGGAGACTGGTGATTGGTGAAAGCGGCCGGATATTTTCTTTGATTGACAGCTCGTTTCAACTATAGACAGGCAGCGGTACAGTGTTGCCAGATTGGGCGGTTTTAAGTGCATTTTGGCGGGTTTTGAACATATTTTGGGCTGGATAACGTCAGCAGTATCTGGCAACATCAGTTCAGTCCCATGCGGATTCGCAAGTGCTGTGGTGTATTGTAAGAGATCGGCTTACATTTCGATTTCATTCATTACATACAGTTTCTACCAGCTTTTTTAGTTTGTATATATTTTCATTGTAAATAAAGTGTAAATATAGTGTTGTCAAGTTTGCTATCTTAGTTCCAGAAATTTTGTTTATTTGTTTATTACTGAACTTGAACTTGAGGGGGCTAGTCAGCTAGCAAGAAAGCTGCTCACGGATGCCAAGCATTGCTGATTTAATTTTGGCGAAGCCATTTGCCAGTCTTCCTTTCGAGGAAAAAATTAAAATTAAAGAGCAGGGTAGACCAACGCCTCAAATTGACTTGGTGAAAAAGGTAGGGAATAATACTCATTCCTTTCAGCTCTCCTGGTACGAGAAAGTGAATTGGCTAACAGCAAGTGACCCACATCAACAACAGTAAATAGGCTACTTTAGTAATATGTCATGGATGGACCAAAAATATAGAATCTATTTAAAATGTTTATGCTGAGTATATTATATTGGAATATATGTTTTTCTGGATATGAATTAAACACCACTACAATTTGGAAAACATTTTTAAACAAAAACACAGCCGAGGTCAATTTTTAAACAACATGCCACAATTTTAAAATATAAAATGTTAAAATATACCCCCCCCAGCAAAACCCTAACAGAAAGACTCCGTCATGACCGACTCAGCAGAGGCTGCTTCAACTGTCTACCTGGCCAACCTTCAGGGAATTATGGCAGCTTTGACACGCTTCGGAGCGACCATGGACGCTCATGGACGTACGCTCACCAGCCAACGTGAGGCCCTTGCTCGCCACGAGGAACTGCTTCAGCAAATTGGGAAAACCCTGGCACAGCTGACATCTCTGCCTGCATCTCCTGATCCAGTTCCTGCTCCTGATCCAGCCCCCACTCCTGCTCCAGTGCCTCCTGCCATGCTGCCTTCTTCACCTCTCGAACCCAGCCTTCCTGCACCACAGAGGTATGACGGCAAGCACAGTGAGTGCCGAGAGTTCCTTACCCAGTGTCAACTCACCTTTGAGCTTCAGCCTACCACCTACACTACTGATCGCCGCAAGATTGCCTTTGTGATCACCTTATTAGCTGGTAAGGCGCGAGCCTGGGCTACTGCTATCTGGCAAAGACAGGGACCTGAGTGCTTTGATTTCCAGCTGTTTTTGGAAGAGATGCTTCGGGTCTTCGATCAGGCAGACATCAGTACCGATGCAGCCCGAAAGCTCATGTCCATCCGGCAAGGAGGAAGCGTCGCAGATTACGCCATCTCGTTCCGAACACTCGCAGCTGTAAGTGGATGGAACGAGACTGCCCTGGTGTCAGCCTTCCACCATGGTCTGTCTGACCCCATCAAGGATGGTCTGGCCTCTATTGGATGCCCAAGTGACCTCGAAACCCTCATCTCACATGCTATTTGTCTGGACAACAGGATGAGAGAACGCCACCAAGCCTTGAGCCCCCCCAGCCTCCCTACCTCTACCTGGAGACCGTCTACCTCCTTCAGTGACTGTCCAGAACCCATGCAAGTGGGTCGTACTCGCCTCTCCACATCTGAGAGGGAGCGCAGAAGGAGGGACAAGTGCTGCATCTACTGTGGCAAGCCTGGTCACTTCCGAGCATCATGTCCCGAACTCTTGGGAAAAGGACCGCCCCGTCCAGCCGAGGGAGGGTTGTGACGGGGCCTACCCTCTCTCCCGGACTCCCTGGCCAAGGAATCTACATCCCGGTCTCCATCTCCTGGGGTGAGTCTGTCCACTCTTGTCAAGCTTTGATAGACTCAGGGGCGGCTGGGAACTTTATGGATATCCACTTCACCCAAAGCATCAATATACCTACTGCACCTCTTGAAGTCCCTCTGTCTGTGTCTGCCCTCGATGGCCAAGCGTTAGGTGATGGAAGAGTCACTCAAGTTACTTCTCCAGTCTTCCTCCAGTCTCAAGGTCACAAGGAAGAAATATCCCTGCACCTGATTCCTTCACCTGAGTTCCCAGTTATTCTAGGCCTTCCTTGGCTTACTCGCCACAACCCTCGCATAGACTGGGTAACAAGCCAGGTTGTGGAATGGGGCCCTGCATGCCATGCCTCTTGTCTGCTCTCTAGCTCTCCTGTGTCTCCTGCCGAGCCCCCTGATCTCACCGAGTTATCTCAAGTTCCCACAGAGTACTGGGATCTCAAGGAGGTATTCAGCAAGAGCAGGGCCGCCGTTCTTCCTCCGCACCGGGCCTACGACTGTGCCATCGACTTGCTCCCTGGGACTACCCCTCCTCGTGGCAGACTGTTTTCCCTCTCTCAGCCAGAACGCAAGGCTATGGAGGAATACCTCAAAGACGCCCTGGTCTCTGGGTTCATTCGACCCTCCACCTCACCTGCTGGTGCCGGCTTCTTCTTTGTCGGCAAGAAGGATGGGGGGCTTTGACCATGTATTGACTACAGGGGCCTGAACAAGATCACTGTGCGCAACCGATATCCCCATCCGCTGATGTCCACTGCTTTCGACCTGCTCCAAGGCGCCACTGTTTTCACCAAGTTGGACCTACGGAACGCATACCACCTCATCCGTATCCGACAGGGAGACGAGTGGAAGACTGTCTTTAACACCCTGTCTGGGCACTACGAATACCAGGTGATGCCCTTCGGACTCACCAATGCACCAGCTGTTTTTCAGGCCCTAATCAACGACGTCTTAAGGGACATGATTAACCTGTACGTCTTTGTCTACCTCGATGACATCCTTATCTTTTCCAAGACCGTGCAGGAGCACCGCCACCATGTCCGCCAGGTTCTCCAGAGGCTGCTGCAGAACAATCTGTTCGCCAAGGCCCAGAAATGCGAATTTCATGTTCCCGAGGTCTCCTTTCTGGGATTTATTGTACGGACAGGCCAACTCCAAATGGACCCTGCCAAGACCCTGGCCGTCCGGGACTGGCCTACTCCCAAGTCCGTTAAGGAGGTTCAGCGGTTCTTAGGATTCGCTAACTTCTACCGCAAGTTCATCAGGAACTTCAGTTCTGTGGCAGCACCCATGTCAGACCTCACCAAAGGGACAGGTGGATCTTATGGCTGGTCTCCTCAGGCAGAAAAGGCGTTCAAAGACCTCAAGGCCCGCTTCTGCACGGCACCCATTCTGGTCCTCCCGGACACCTCCCAACCATTCATCGTGGAGGTGGACGCCTCGGACAGTGGTGTCGGCGCGGTACTCTCTCAACGTTCGGAAGGAAAGCTGCACCCCTGCGCTTACTTCTCCCACCGCCTGAGTCCTGCGGAGTCCCGGTACGATGTGGGGGATTGAGAACTGCTAGCGGTCAAACTGGCCCTTGAGGAGTGGAGGCACTGGCTGGAGGGAGCGCAACATCCATTCCTGGTTTGGACTGACCACAAGAACCTGGAGTACCTCCAGCAAGCCAAGAGACTGAACCCTCGACAGGCTAGGTGGGCCCTGTTTTTCAGTCGGTTTGACTTCACCCTCTCGTACCGTCCCGGCTCCAAGAACACCAAACCTGACGCACTGTCCAGGCTGTTCTCTGCCACTAACAGGGAGAATGAAGTCGGGCCTATTATCCCGGTGTCCCGGATTGTGGCCCCTGTCCGCTGGGGTATTGAGGAGGCTGTTCAACGAGCCCAACGCCAGGACCCCGGTCCTGGGACGGGGCCACCGGGCCTCTTGTACGTCCCACATCAAGCCCGGGCCAAGGTTCTCCAGTGGGGTCACTCTTCCCCTCTCACCGCCCACCCGGGAGCTCGGAGGACCCTGGACTTCCTGAAAAGACGCTTCTGGTGGCCTAACATGGAGCAGGAAGTAAGGTCATTTGTCCTGTCCTGTGAGGTTTGCACCAGAACCAAGAACCTACGACAGCGTCCCCAGGGTCTCCTGCATCCTCTGACCATTCCCCGGCGTCCCTGGTCCCACGTGGCAGTCGACTTCATCACGGGTCTCCCTGAGTCACAAGGTAACATGGTCATTTTGGTCATTGTTGACAGATTCTCCAAGGCCTGCCGCTTCATACCTCTGTGCAAACTCCCCTCTGCTCTTGAAACAGCGAAACTTATATTTAATCATGTCTTCCGAGTCTTTGGTCTTCCACAGGACATCGTCTCAGACCGAGGGCCCCAGTTCTCCTCCCGAGTGTGGCACGGGTTCTGCAAGGTCATCGGAGCCACTGCCAGCCTCTCCTCTGGGTTTCACCCACAGTCCAATGGTCAGACGGAGAGGCTCAACCAGGACCTGGAAACCACCCTGCGAGGCCTGGCTATGGATAACCCGACATCGTGGAGCACCTGGCTGCCATGGGCAGAGTATGCCCACAACACCCTGCAGTCATCGGCCACCAAGCTGTCGCCATTCCAGTGCCAATTCGGGTTCCAGCCACCTCTGTTCCCGGACCAGGAGGAGGACGCGGGGGTGCCCTCGGTCAACCAATATGTGAGACGGTGTCGCAAGACCTGGAGCAAGGTCAGGAAGACCCTCATACAGACCTCCAGAACCAACCAGACTCAGGCCAACCGCCACAGAAGACCTGCACACACTTTCCGCCCTGGGCAGCGGGTTTGGCTGTCCACTAAGGACCTTCCGCTGCGGGTGGAGAACCGCAAGCTTGCTCCTCGCTACATTGGCCCCTTCAAGGTGGTGCGCAGGGTGAACCCTGTCTCCTACAGGCTCCAGTTGCCCCGGACTCTGAGGATCAACCCCACTTTCCATGTTTCCCTGTTGCGGCCTGTACTGACGTCTACGTATGCCCCTGCCCCTAGGAACCCCCCACCCCCCCGCATCTTCCAGGGGCAGACTGTGTTCACTGTGCATCGCCTGCTTGACTCCCGCCGGGTCCGCGGCGGGTTGCAATATCTGGTGGACTGGGAGGGCTATGGTCCTGAGGAGCGCTGCTGGGTTCCTGCTCGGGATGTCCTGGATAAAGAACTGTGTCGGGACTTCCATTCGGCCCATCCGGATCGCCCTGGGAACGTCAGGAGACGCTCCTGGGGGGGGGGTCCTGTTAGGACTTGGACTGTTTTGGCCTCTAGAGGCCGCTGTTATTTCCTTTTCGTGTCATATTTATTTTGGCCTCTAGAGGCCGCCACTGTTCCTGTGTTTTGTGTTTTTTTTTTGTTAATTGCCTGTTAGTCCTAATTATCTTCACCTGTGTCCTTAATTAGTTTGTGTATTTATACCCCTGAGTTCAGTCCTCTTGTCACGGAGTCTTTGTGCTGTTATGTTTATCTCCAGTTTCCTTTGTACTGTGTTTTGTGGATCTTCTGAGCTTTTGCATTTTTGCCTTTTTCTTTTTGAATTATACTCTTTGTTTTTTTTTGTTTTACCCTGGATTGTATATAGTGTACATAGTATAAATAAACCTTTTGTTACTTTTTCTACTTCCGCCTCACGCCTCTGCATTTGAGTCATTCCCCTGGTGGCCTAGTGGGGGTTTGCTGGATCATCACACCAACGAACCAGGTTCGAATCCCAGCAAAACCCTAACAGTTGGTGTACAGCAATCTTCAAGTTATGCCACAGATTCTCAACTGGATTGAGATCTGGACTTTGCTTAGGCCATTCCAAGACATTTAAATGTTTCCCTTTAAACCACTCCAGTGTAGCTTTAGCAGTATGTTTAAGGTCATTGTCCTGCTGGAATGTAAACCTTCATCCAAGTCTCAAACCTCTGGCTGATTGAAACATGTTTTCCTCCAGAACTGTCCTGTATTTAGTGCCATCCATCTTTCCTTCAGTCCTGACCAGGTTTCCTGCAGATGAAAAATACCCCCACAGCATGATGCTGCACCACCATGCTTCACTGTAGGAATGGTGTTTTCAGGGTGTTGGGTTTGTGCCACACATGGCATTTCCCATGATGGCCAAGAAGATCAATTTTAGTCTCATTTGACCAGAGAATCTTCTTCCATGTGTTTGGGGAGTCTGCCACATGCTGTTAGGCAAACTCCAAATGTGCTTTCTTAAGTAATGGCTTTTTTTCTGGCCAGTCTTCCATAAAGCACCACTCTGTGGAGTGTACGGCTTCAAGTGGTCCAATAGACAGATACTCCCATCTCCACCATGGATCTTCACAGCTCCTTCAGTGCTATCTTTGGTGTCTTTGTTGTATCTCTGATTAATGCCCTCCTTGCCTGGTCTGTGAGTTTTGGTGGGCCGCCTTCTCTTGTCAGGTTTGTAGTGGTGCCATATTTTTTCCATTTTGCTATAATGGATTTAATGGTGCTCCCTGGGATATTCAAAGTTTGCAATTTTTTTTTTAAATTACCCAGCCCTGATCTATACTTCATCACATTTTCGTCTCTGACATGTTTGGAGTGATCCGTGGTTCTCATGTTGCTTTCTTCGTAGTGTTGCAGAGTCAGGGTCCTCCCAGAACAGGTTGATTTATACAGACATCATGTGACAGATCATGGGACACTTTGATTGCACACAGGTGGATCTTAATCAACTAATTATGTGACTTATGAAGTGAATTAGTTGGACCAGCTGTTATGATATCGAACCTTTTGCCATGGAGAAAGAAGCGGATGGAATTTTTTTTTGGGGGGGGTGAGAATATTTTGGCTTGTTGGTCTAGGGGTATGATTCTCGCTTAGGGTGCGAGAGGTCCTGGGTTCAACTCCTGGACGAGCCCAGGTTTTACCTTAAATGGTCGATCTGGACTGGGGTATCAGGGATTTCACTTGACTGCATCATTCTTAAAGTGCTAGTCTAATGAAAGTTCCATCAGAAAATCCCTGGCTTGCTGTGTGTGATGTGCTCAAATACACTGTAAAGTTGGCGAATAAATGAAAAATTGGTTTGAATTTTTTTTTTTTTGCACCTGAATTGAAGAATGTGTAAAGGACATTAGACACTGGATGCTTATTAATTTCCTTCTGCTTAACTCTGACAAAACTGAAGTACTTGTACTAGGACCACATGCAGCTAGAAGTAAGTTTTCTGATTCCACAGTAACTCTGGATGGCCTTTCTGTTTCTTCATGTGTTTTACCTTGAAATCAGGGATTTCAAGGTAAAAGACCTTGGAGTGATTATTGACCCCAGTCTTTCATTCGAAACTCACACTGGGAAAGAAGCGGATGTTTTTTTTTCAGTGGTTATGATAATGAATAGGTTGGCTTGTTGGTCTAGGGATACAATTCTTGCATTGGGTGCGAGAGGGCCTGGGTTCAACTCCTGGACGAGCCCAGGCTTTACCTTAAATGGTCGATCTGGACTGGGGTATCAGGGATTTCACTTGCCTGAATTGTTCTTCAACTGCTCATCGAATGAAAGTTATATCAGAAGATGTAATGTGTGTGATGTGCTCAAGTACACTGTAAAGTTGCCGGATAAATAAAAAAATTGCTTACAGGTTTACAGGTCGGCGGCGCTGCACGCGTGACATCATTTGCGCCAGTCCGTTCTTTTGTTTCCACATGGACTCTATCCTATTCTCTGCAGTAGCATGTTCTTGATACCGAGTCTTTTGAAAAAGACACGAAAGCTCTTCAAATTTGTCCTCAATCATTGGCTTTTTGTATGAGGATGACATCGAACCTTTTGCTACGGAGAAAGAAGTGGACAGATTTATTTTTTCTTAATTTTTTTTTTTTTAAAGTTTGTCTTGTTGGTCTAGGGGTATGATTCTCCCTTAGGGTGCGAGAGGTCCTGGGTTCAACTCCCGGATGAGCCCAGGCTTTACCTTAAATGGTCGGTCTGGACTGGGGTATCAGGGATTTCACGTGGCTGAATTGTTCTTCAAGTGCTCATCTAATGAAAGTTACATCAGAAGATGTGATGTGCTCAAATACAATGTAAAGTTGCCGGATAAATAAAAAAATTGGTTTGAAAAATGATTTTTTGCCTCTGAATTCTGTTCCAAGAATCACTCAAAGCTCGTCCGCCATTATTAGTTCGCAGTGATTTACAAGTCAGTGGCGCTGCACGCGTGACATAATTTGAGCCAGTCCGTTCTTTTGTTTCCACACGGACTCTATCCTATTCTCTGCAGTGGCGTGCATTCTTGATACCGAGTCATTTGAAAAAGACACGAAAGTTCTTCAAATTCGTCCTCAATCATTGGCTTTTTGTATGAGGATGACACCGAACCTTTTGCTACGGAGAAAGAAGTGGACGGATTTATTTTTTCTTAATTTTTTTTTTTTAAAGTTTGTCTCATTTGTCTAGGGGTATGATTCTCCCTTAGGGTGCGAGAGGTCCTGGGTTCAACTCCCGGATGAGCCCAGGCTTTACCTTTAATGGTCGGTCTGGACTGGGGTATCAGGGATTTCACTTGGCTGAATTGTTCTTCAAGTGCTCATCTAATGAAAGTTACATCAGAAGATGTGATGTGTTCAAATACAATGTAAAGTTGCTGGATAAATAAAAAAATTGGTTTGAAAAATGATTTTTTGCATCTGAATTCTGTTCCAAGAATCACTCAAATCTCGTCCGCAGTGATTTACAAGTCAGTGGCCTAATGTGTGCGTGAGTTTTTCCCCCTCATGACAGCGCGATGCAGCCCAGCCTCAGTGGATTGGGAGCTATGTGCTTGTCAATCTCAAAATGCAAGACGATTATTGGACAAATACTGCGAAAACGCCCACCCACGGAGTCTCACGGACTCCCAGCCTCAATGGACTTCAACGGCATTTGGGAGCTATGCGCTTTTCAATCTCAAAATGCAAGACGGTTATTGGAGAAATACTGTGAAAATGCCTGCCCACGGACTCCGAGCCTCACATGGGAGGGACATGGCAGTTTCCGCGAGGAGACTGGTGATTGGTGAAAGCGGCCGGATATTTTCTTTGATTGACAGCTCGTTTCAACTATAGACAGGCAGCGGTACAGTGTTGCCAGATTGGGCGGTTTTAAGTGCATTTTGGCGGGTTTTGAACATATTTTGGGCTGGATAACGTCAGCAGTATCTGGCAACATCAGTTCAGTCCCATGCGGATTCGCAAGTGCTGTGGTGTATTGTAAGAGATCGGCTTACATTTCGATTTCATTCATTACATACAGTTTCTACCAGCTTTTTTAGTTTGTATATATTTTCATTGTAAATAAAGTGTAAATATAGTGTTGTCAAGTTTGCTATCTTAGTTCCAGAAATTTTGTTTATTTGTTTATTACTGAACTTGAACTTGAGGGGGCTAGTCAGCTAGCAAGAAAGCTGCTCACGGATGCCAAGCATTGCTGATTTAATTTTGGCGAAGCCATTTGCCAGTCTTCCTTTCGAGGAAAAAATTAAAATTAAAGAGCAGGGTAGACCAACGCCTCAAATTGACTTGGTGAAAAAGGTAGGGAATAATACTCATTCCTTTCAGCTCTCCTGGTACGAGAAAGTGAATTGGCTAACAGCAAGTGACCCACATCAACAACAGTAAATAGGCTACTTTAGTAATATGTCATGGATGGACCAAAAATATAGAATCTATTTAAAATGTTTATGCTGAGTATATTATATTGGAATATATGTTTTTCTGGATATGAATTAAACACCACTACAATTTGGAAAACATTTTTAAACAAAAACACAGCCGAGGTCAATTTTTAAACAACATGCCACAATTTTAAAATATAAAATGTTAAAATATACCCCCCCCAACACCACCATCATGTATATTGGACAGTAGGCTAATGGGCCAAAAGAACCTGTTATTTCCAGTTTGTGACCCTGCCAACAATCAGCCAGATCAGAGGCAAGTGTATGGGCAAAATTTATGTGTTTTTTCTTTTTAAAATCTGGAAATATCGTAACCGACCAGCCTCCCCTGTTTGAAAGACTACCATCCGCCACTGGAATACAGTAATAATAATCAGCAAATTCATGTACTTTAAACTTTAACTACCACAAAAATAAATTAAATCTTTACAAAAATAACAGTCAAAGGAACACAAATACATTTATATTCTTATTTTCTTCCCAGAAGTGAGTAATCTTAGAGTAGCCAAAATAGTAATGTTACTCAAGTAAGAGTATTGTTACTTTAGAATAATATTACTCAAGTAAAAGTAAAACGTATTTTGCAATAAAACAACTCTTAAGAGTACAATTTATCCAAAAAGTTACTCAAGTAAATGTAACAGAGTAAATGTAACTAGTTACTACTGCCTCTAAGTTAGCTAGCTAGCTTAACTAAGTAAATTGACATCTATTTGTCATCTTTTAGCTAAACATTATCTACATTCAACAGCATTACTCAACTTACATGGTTTGTTTGGAAAAAACTATCTAAAGTCTTTAGCCTCTTGGCTGGTTTGCTGAACATACAGAAGCACTGCCCAGATCTGAATCACACCAAAGATACTCATACAATATTTTCTAAAGCGCCTCTGATCACACACGACAGCGGTGTTTGTTTGCCGCCTTAACGCCACCTGCTCATGATGCGTTTAGAGGCGGCTTGGAAAAATGCTTTTCCACATGTTAAAAATTAATTGAGTGGTTGTAATGGCTGTAAAAAGTGCGGGGGACAGAGGGCACAAATATGGGAAGTGCGGGGGACATGCGCTACGCCCATGTCTAGGTGTAATACAAAAACCTGGTTATAAATTCAATACATTTGAAGTTCTTCATACCGATATAATGTATGTAGCCTCGAAAAATAAGTCTACCCGGTTAATTCCATTACTTATTATTTACAGGCCCCCGGGGCCATATTCTGAGTTTCTTTCTGAATTTGCAGATTTTATCTCAGATCTGGATATTTCCTTAGACAAAGCTTTAGTTGTCGGAGATTTTAATATTCACTTCAATAACCCAGAAGACCCTTTGAAAACAGCATTTGTGTCCATTTTAGATTCAGTAGGGATTAATCAGAATGTCATAGGACCAACCCATAATTGTGGTCACGCCCTTGATCTTATACTAGCATTCGGGTTAAACGTAGAAAATATAGTCATTTTCCACAGTCTGAAGTTATCTCTGATCATTATCTCATCTCATTCAAACTATGTCTGAATAATAATATATGCACCTCACCACACTACTGTATTAAATGTACATTCACGTCAACTACTGCACAGAGCTTTATAAATGATCTCCCAGAGTTATCAACTTTGACTGGGTCACTGTCAGCCCCTGCAAAACTCGTCCACTATAGACACATGCACATCTGTAGTATGTAGTAGCAATGATTTCATGATTTTTTTTAATGACAAAATTGGGAAAATATGACAAATAATTCAAACTAGTAATTTAAGGTCAGACAATGTAATTGACCCTGTAGTTAACAATATCTATCTATCTATCTATCTATCTATCTATCTATCTATCTATCTATCTATCTATCTATCTATCAATCAATCACTTTTTTATTGTCTGTCATAAATAACAACGAAATTCCATTGGAGCAACCTAGCTATACATAGTAGGTGTAAAAGTGCATAATGTAAAAGTGCATAGTAGTGCAAAGTCCCATAATACCCATTATAAATAGAGTCCAGTGCAGGCAAGAAATGTAAATGGTCATAGTCGTAGCAGCAAGAGGTATATCAGAAAACAGATCAAGAACAGGGGCACCAAAAACAGAGAGCATGGTCAGATGTGGAGTTAATGTAATGTTGCAGCAATGCAGAGTCCATTTCACAGTTATTGTAGGGTGAGGTGTGGTCTACTGTCCATGGGAGGAGGGGAGAGAGGGGAGTGGGGCACTGTTCAGCAGTCTCACTGCCTGAGGGTACAGGCTTTGGGCCATTCTGGTTGTTCTGGCTGGTAAGGCCCTGTACCTTCTGCCTGAGGGCAGCAGGTGGAACAGGTGATGGGCCGGGTGGTGTTGGTCATGGAGGATGTTACACATTCTCTTCAGACAGCAGGAGGTGTAGATGGTACTGATCTCTGGTAGAGTGGTCCCCATGATTTTACCCGCTGTTTTTACCACCCGCTGGAGTGCCTGCTGTTTGGCCTTAGTGCAGCTGGAGAACCACACAAGGAAACCATACGTCAGAACACTGCTGATCGCACAGTTGTAAAAGTTCACCATCAGTTGTTTCTGGATCCCAGCATTCTTCAGTTGTCTCAGGTAGTAGAGCTGTTGATGGGCCTTTCCTACTGCTGAGGTGGTGTTGATGCCCTAGGACAGGTCCTCAGTGATAGTCACTCCCAAGAATTTGAAGTACATCACCCTTTCCACCGCCTCATTGCTGATAAAGAGTGGAGGGTGGTTGTTTTGTCTCTTCTTGTGGGGCTCCACAATCATCTCCTTGGTCTTCTTGATGTTCAGTCTGAGATTATTACCCACACACCATGACGCTAGATGTTGGACTTCAGCCCTGTAATTCGTCTCATTATTGTTGTTGAGAAGTCCGAGCACTGTGGTGTCGTCAGCGAATTTAACAATGAGATTGGAAAGAGAAGAAGCAGAGCAGTCATGTGTGAACAGGGTGTAGAGCAGAGGGCTAAGCACACACCCTTGGGGGGCCCCAGTATTGATTGAAAGGGTGGAGGAAGTGTGCTTGTCTACTCTCACATTCTGTGTTCAGTTTGTCAGAAAGTCCACAATCCAATTGCACAGTGAGATGTTCAATCCAAGATGGTGTAGTTTGACTTGGAGCTTGAAAGGCCGGATTCTATTAAAGGCCGAGGTGAAATCAACAAAGAGGAGCCTCACATAGGTGTTCTTCTGCTCGAGATGCTCCAATAATGAATGGAGCACGATGGCAATAGCATCCTCAGTCAACCTGTTCTGTTTGTATGCAAATTGGTATGGGTCAAGTGTTGGTGGTATTGCGCCTTTAATGTGTTTGATGACCAGTCTCTCAAGGCATTTGGCAGGAATGGAGGTGAGTGCCACAGGTCTGTAGTCATTCAGACATGTGACATTTGACTGCTTGGGGATGGGAACTATTGTAGCTGCCTTAAAGCAGGTGGGGACCCATGATGTGGACAGCGATGTATTGTAAATGGAGGTGAAGACATCTGTTAGCGCCGCAGCACAATCTTTCAGCACGCGGCCCAGCACACTGTCCGGTCCGGCTGCTTTTCTGGTGTTGATGCTGTGGAGGACACGTCTCACCTCATGAGAGCTCAAGACTGGAGCAGGGTCAGAGGAAGGGGGGGCAGCACTGGGTCTGTGTTTTCCCTGTCAAAGCGGGCATAAAAATAGTTTAAAATCCTCAGCTAAGGTGGCATCAGCTGAGGAAGATGTTACTGTTGTTTTGCTCTTGTAGTCCGTGATGGCCCTGATGCCCTCCCATACCTGCCTGGGGTTTATAGAGTTGTTGAAACAGGTTTCAATATGCATCCTATGTTGTTGGTTGGCAGTACTGATACCTTTCCTCAGTGCAGCCCTGGCTCTGCTGTATGCCCCAGAGTCCCCAGAGCTAAGTGCCACCATTTTCCTACATTATAACTGTATCAGATCAGCAATTAGAACATTTTACTCCCCTAAAAGAAACTGAATTACTTTCATTAATCTCAGCATCAAAAGGCTCAACTTGCGTACTAGATCCCTTAACCTACATGTCTATTCAAACAGATAATACCTGAAGTAATTGAACTGCTTCTAAAAATAATAAATTCTTCTCTTATGATTGGCTATGTCAAGTCAAGTCAAGTTTATTTGTATAGCGCCTTTAACAATAAACATTGTCGCAAAGCAGCTTTACAGAATTTGAACGACTTAAAACATGAGCTAATTTTATCCCTAATCTATCCCCATATAATGTACCCAAATGTACCCAAATCCTTTAAACTAGCAGTTATCAAACCCCTGATTAAAAAAACCTGACCTTGATCCCTGTCAGCTGTCCAATTATCGGCCAATATCAAACCTCCCCTTTATCTCCAAGATCCTTGAAAAAGCTGTGGCACAGCAGTTATGCTCATATTTACATAGGAATAACATCCATGAAATGTATCAGTCAGGATTTAGACCTCATTATAACACAGAGACAGCTTTGGTTAAAGTAGTAAATGACGTACTGTTGGCGTCTGATCAGGGCTGTGTCTCGCTGCTTGTGTTGCTTGACCTCAGTGCAGCATTTGATACCACTGATCATTCCATTCTTCTGGATAGACTAGAAAATGTTGTGGGAGTTAAGGGAATGGCCCTCTCCTGGCTCAGCTCTTATTTAATTGATAGCTATCAGTATGTTGATATAAATGGTGATATTTCTAGATGTACTGAGGTAAAGTTTGGTATTCCACAAGGTTCTGTCTTGGGTCCACTGCTTTTTTCTTTATATATGTTACCTCTGGGTAATATTATTCAGAAACATTGTATTAGTTTCCACTGTTATGCTGATGACACAGAGTTGTATGTTTTTGCAAAACCTGATGAGAGACACCAGCTTTATAGAATTGAGGAATGTGTGAAGGACATTAGACACTGGATGCTTATTAACTTCCTTCTGCTTAACTCTGACAAGACAGAAGTACTTGTACTTGGACCACATGCAGCTAGAAGTAAGTTTTCTGATTCCACAGTAACTCTGGATGGCCTTTCTGTTTCTTCACGTGCAGCAGTAAAAGACCCCGGAGTTATTGACCCCAGTCTTTCATTCGAAACTCACATTGATAACATTACCCGGATAGCTTTCTTTCATCTCAGAAATATTGCTAAGATAAGAAATTTAATGTCACTACATGACGCGGAAAAAACTAGTTCAAACTTTTGTTACCTCCAGGTTGGATTGTTGTAATGCCTTACTGTCTGAATGTTCCAATAAGTGGATAAACAAGCTCCAGTTAGTTCAAAATGCAGCAGCAAGAGTCCTTACTAGAACTAGAAAATATGACCACATCACCCCTGTCTTATCCACACTGCACTGGCTCCAAATCAAATTTCGTATTGATTATAAAATACTACTATTGACCTTTAAAGCACTGAATCATCTCACATCACAGTACCTGAGTGAACTTCTGCTCCTGTATGACCCACCCCGCCTACTTAGATCAAAAGGTGCAGGCTATCTGCTGGTACCTCCCATAGTGAAGGCTACATCAGGGGGCAGAGCCTTTTCTTACAAAGCCTGACAGTTATGGAACAGCCTTCCAAATAGTGTTCAGGAATCAGACACAGTCTCTGTGTTTAAGTCTAGGCTGAAAATATATCTGTTTAGTCAAGCCTTTTGTTAATGGTGTTTATGAGGTAAAGGTGTAGATCTAGAGGGTCCTCAGACATAGTGTTTTGGTAAACTGGGATGTATGGATGCTGTCAGTCCCCACTCGCTTGCTCACTCGAGTTTGAAGATGGTGTAGTGGCTGGCTGCTTTATGTTCTGGGACTCTCTCATGCCTGTGTTATCTTCTGGCTCTCCCCTTTTAGTTATGCTGTCAGAGTTAGTTGCCGGAGTCCCTGCTTGTACTCGGTGCAATATGTATACTGTTCCTACTTATTCAGGTGACATTGGGCATACCCAACAACCTGTGTTTTTCTCTCAGTTCTCCCCCCCCAAATCTGTCCCTCTGAGTTACATGTTGGTCCTGGGATCGAGATGCTGAACCTCTTCTGCTCCTCGGACCTGCCTGATCCATCCTGGTGCCCTGTGTCTGGTTGGAGTCTCATCGCATCGCTCCTGTGGAGGGCAGCCCCATGTGGACAGTTGGGGGTCGCGCCTGGAGGACGCTCTGGACTCTTGCAGTGGCTGGGGACTGCAGTTGACTTGCTGACTTTGGGACTGTGGTTGTTGTGAACGGTTTTGCGCTTGGGGTGGGGGGTTTATAGCATCAACAAAGCTGACTTTATGTTTGGACTGTTAATGTTATAGTCATGTTGTCTGTTGTTGCCCAAATGAGGATGGGTTCCCTTTTGAGTCCGTTTCCTCTCAAGGATTCTTCCTCATGTTGTCTAAGGGAGTTTTTCCTTGCTACCGTCGCTACAGGAGTGCTTGTTGGGGATAGATTAGGGATAAAATTAGCTCATATTTTAAGTCATTCAAATTCTGTAAAGCTGCTTTGCGACAATGTTTATTGTTAAAAGTGCTATACAAATAAACTTGACTTTCAGGAAATGCACCTTCCAAGAGCAATCCTATTCAGCCATGTACCAGAAGAGGGAAATTGGAGGGTCTTGAATGCAGATCACGAATGCAAAATTCCAAGTTCCTTCTACTTAATACTGGCTTCCTTTGCATTCTTTGTCTCATCTGGGGACTTGACCATGTCTCAGGAAAATAAACAAACAAACAAATTAATAAATAAGTAAATAAATAAGTAAATAAATGAATGACTGATAAACTTAAAGTCTTCTGGACAAATGCTGATTTTTTTTTAAATATTTCCTTTTATTGTGAAGGATAATGTTTATGTCCAATTTATCATAGAATTAGCTGAGATGAGACTGAACTGGGGGCGGCATGGTGGTGTAGTGGTTAGCGCTGTCGCCTCACAGCAAGAAGGTCTGGGTTTGAGCCCCGTGGCCGGCAAGGGCCTTTCTGTGCGGAGTTTGCAAGTTCTCCCCGTGTCCGCGTGGGTTTCCTCCGGGTGCTCTGGTTTCCCCCACAGTCCAAAGACATGCAGGTTAGGTTAACTGGTGACTCTAAATTGACCGTAGGTGTGAATGTGAGTGTGAATGGTTGTCTGTGTCTATGTGTCGGCCCTGTGATGACCTGGCGACTTGTCCAGGGTGTACCCCGCCTTTTGCCCGTCGTCAGCTGGGATAGGCTCCAGCTTGCCTGCGACCCTGTAGGACAGGATAAAGTGGCTAGAGATAATGAGATGAGACTGATCTGGCTGCATCAACTGCTAAATTGGCTGTATTGCAGGCCTCAGATCTGTAAAGTTCTTCTCAAGCACCCTCAGATGGCATGAACTCCTATCTCGAAAGGGAAAAATGGAAATGGCAATCCATCAATGTCTTAAATCCTATAGTGAAGGAATACAATCTGTGATTTTGGAAGCCAACAAAACAAATCAGTGCAATGAAGGGATCATTTCCATCTAATGACCCACAATTACCAGATGTGCAAAGAAAGGAAATGGAACAGTGGTCTGAGACTGCCTCAAAGCAGTGGGACAATCCCAATGAGCAACAGCAAGAAACCAATACTATGGGAAGATGATAACAAATTTGTCACCAGCCAACAATGGCACCAATGGAGGGTGAGCAGAGGCAATTCTCATATCAGCAAAGTGGTCAATATTCATCTAGTGACCTCCTTTCCATCATGCACAGACAAAATGACATAACTGCATCTTTAGTGTGACAACAGTACATTGTCCCTGCCACCCCAAGAAATTCCCATATTTGAAAGGAATCCACTCCAGTAAAGGGCATTTATGAAAGCCTTTGAACAAGGAATGGAGCAAAAGGCAGACTGCTTGTACCATTTGGAGCAGTTTACAAGAGGATGACCACAAGAACTAGTGCGCAGCTGTCAGCAGATAGCTCCTGAGCGAGGCTACAGTGCTCAGAGAAAATGAGTACACCCCCTTTGAAAAGTAACATTTTAAATAATATCTCAAAGAACACAAACAATTTCCAAAATGTTGAAAAGACAAAGTTTAACATAGCATCTGTTTAACTTCATCTCGTCTCGTCTTCTTCCGCTTTATCCGGGACCGGGTCGTGGAGGCAGCAGTCTAAGCATGGAAGCCCAAACTTCCCTTTCCCCAGACATTTCGGCCAGCTCCTCGGGAAGAACACCGAGGCGTTCCCAGGCCAGTCGAGAGACATAGTCCCTCCAGCACGTCCTGGGTCTTCCCCGGGGCCTCCTCCTGGGGGGACATGCCTGGAACACCTCCCCAGGGAGGCATCCAGAAGGCATCCGAAAAAGATGCCCGAGCCACCTCAGCTGATTCCTCTCGATGTGGAGGAGCAGCGGCTCTACTCCGAGCTCCTCCCGAGTGACTGTGCTTCTCACCCTATCTCTAAGGGAGCGCCCAGCCACCCTGCAAAGGAAACTCATTTCGGCCGCTTGTATCTGCAATCTTGTTCTTTCAGTCATTACCCAAAGCTCATGACCATAGGTGAGAGTCGGAACGTAGATCGACCGGTAAATTGAGAGCTTCGCCTTTTGGCTCAGCTCCTTCAACACAAAGGACCGGTAAAGTGACCGCATCACTGCAGAGGCTGCACCGATCCACCTGTCGATCTCACGCTCCATCCTTCCCTCACTCGTGAACAAGATCCTGAGATACTTAAACTCCTCCACTTGAGACAGGGCTTCACCAACCTGGAGAGGGCAAGCCACCCTTTTCCGGTCGAGAACCATGGCCTCAGACTTGGAGGTGCTGATTCTCATCCCAGCCGCTTCACACTCGACTGCAAACTGCCCCAGTGCATGCTGAAGGTCCTGGTTTGAAGAAGCCAACAGGACATCATCATCTGCAAAAAGCAGAGATGAAATCCTGTGGTTCCCAAACAGGATTCCTTCTGGCCTCTGGCTGCGCTTAGAAATTCGGTCCATAAAAATTATGAACAGAACCAGTGACAAAGGGCAGCCCTGCCGGAGTCCAACATGCACTGGGAACAGGTCTGACTTACTGCCGGCAATGCGAACCAGACTCTTGCTCCATTCGTACAGGGACCCGAACCCCATACTCCCGAAGCACCCCCCACAGAATACCACAGGGGACACGGTCGAATGCCTTCTCCAGATCCACAAAGCACATGTGGACTGGTTGGGCAAACTCCCATGAACCCTCGAGCACCCTATGAAGGGTATAGAGCTGGTCTAGTGTTCCACGACCAGGACGAAAACCCCATTGTTCCTCCTGGATCCTAGGTTCAACTATTGGTTGAATTCTCCTCTCCAGTACCCTGGAGTAAACCTTCCCTGGGTGTTAGGGTTTTGCTGGGATTCGAACCTGGTTCGCTGGTGTGATAATCCAGCAAAACAAAATCCACAAAGTCCAAA
Source organism: Neoarius graeffei (assembly GCF_027579695.1). Lineage (NCBI taxonomy): Eukaryota > Metazoa > Chordata > Actinopteri > Siluriformes > Ariidae > Neoarius > Neoarius graeffei. Next base: position 30,526,084 of record NC_083569.1, read on the forward strand.
AGAAAGCAAAAATACAAAGAACACAAGGACATGGACGAGGAAATCGGAACAGAGGTAACTGGAGCTTAAACATAACAGCACAAAGACTCCGTGACAAGAGGACTGAACTTGGGGTATAAATACACAAAATAAATTGGAAACTAGGCCACCAAGGGGATGACTCAAATGCAGAGGTGTGAGGTGGAAGTAGAAAAAGTATCAAAAAGGTTTATTTACAATATTTACAAAAAATCCAAAAAGTATAATCCAAAATGCTCAGAAGATCTTAAGGGAAAAAATAAAAAATCCAAAAGTTCAAAGTAAATACAAAAGCCAAAAAAACTAGAAAAGAAAAGGCAAAAATACCAAATGCTCAGAAGATTCACAAAGTCAAAAAACAAAATCCACAAAGTCCAAAAGAAAGCAAAAATACAAAGAACACAAGGACATGGACGAGGAAATCGGAACAGAGGTAACTGGAGCTTAAACATAACAGCACAAAGACTCCGTGACAAGAGGACTGAACTTGGGGTATAAATACACAAAATAAATTGGAAACAGGTGACACTAATGAAAACAGGCAATCAACACCAACACAAAACACAGGACACAGTGGCGACCTCTAGAGGCCAAAATAAACATAGACAAAAACCAGGAAATAACAGCGGCCTCTAGAGGCCAAAATAGTACCAGTCCTAACAGGATGGTACTATTCGGATGGGCCGAATGGAAGTCCCGACACAGTTCTTTATCTAACACATCCCGAGTGGGAACCCAGCAGCGCTCCTCAGGACCATGGCCCTCCCAGTCCACAAGATATTGCAGCCCACCGCGGACCCGGCGGGAGTCAAGCAGGTGATGCACGGTGAACACAGTCTGACCCTGGAAGATGCGGGGGGGTGGGGGGTTCCTAGGGGCAGGGGCATATGTGGACGTCAGACAGGGAAACATGGAATGTGGGGTTGATCCTCAGAGTCCGGGGCAACTGGAGCCGGTAGGAGACAGGGTTCAACCTGCGCACCACCTTGAAGGGACCAATGTAGTGAAGAGCCAGCTTGCGGTTCTCCACCCGCAGCGGAAGGTCCTTAGTGGACAGCCAAACCCACTGCCCAGGGCGGAAAGCGTGGGCAGGTCTTCTATGGCATTTGGCCTGAGTCTGGTTGGTTCTGGAGGTCTGGATGAGGGTCTTCCTGACCTTGCTCCAGGTCTTGCGACACCGTCTCACATATTGGTTGACCGAGGGCACCCCCGCGTCCTCCTCCTGGTCCGGGAACAGAGGTGGCTGGAACCCAAATTGGCACTGGAATGGTGACAGCTTGGTGGTTGATGACTGCAGGGTGTTGTGGGCGTACTCTGCCCATGGCAGCCAGGTGCTCCACGATGTCGGGTTATCCAAAGCCAGGCCTCGCAGGGTGGTTTCCAGGTCCTGGTTGAGCCTCTCCGTCTGACCACTGGACTGTGGGTGAAACCCAGAGGAGAGGCTGGCAGTGGCTCCGATGACCTTGCAGAACCCGTGCCACACTCGGGAGGAGAACTGGGGCCCTCGGTCTGAGACGATGTCCTGTGGGAGACCAAAGACTCGGACGACATGATTAAAAATAAGTTTCGCTGTTTCAAGAGCAGAAGGGAGTTTGCACAGTGGTATGAAGCGGCAGGCCTTCGAGAATCTGTCAAATAAAACCAAAATGACAGTGTTACCTTGTGACTCAGGGAGACCCATGATGAAGTCGACTGCCACGTGGGACCAGGGACGCCGGGGAATGGTCAGAGGATGCAGGAGACCCTGGGGATGCTGTCGCGGGTTCTTGGTTCTGGTGTAGACCTCACAGGACAGGACAAATGACCTCACTTCCTTCTCCATGTTAGGCCACCAGAAGCGTATTTTCAGGAAGTCCAGGGTCCTCCGAGCTCCCAGGTGGGCGGTGAGAGGGGAAGAGTGACCCCACTGGAGAACCTTGGCCCGGGCTTGATGTGGGATGTACAAGAGGCCCGGTGGCCCCATCCCAGGACCGGGGTCCTGGCGTTGGGCTTGTCGGACGGCTTCCTCAATACCCCAGTGGACAGGGGCCACAATCTGGGACACAGGGATGATAGGCCCAACTTCACTCTCCCTGTTGGTGGCAGAGAACAGCCTGGACAGTGCATCAGGTTTGGTGTTCTTGGAGCCGGGGCGGTACGAGAGGGTGAAGTCAAACCGACTGAAAAACAGGGCCCACCTAGCCTGTCGTGGGTTCAGTCTTTTGGCTTGCTGGAGGTACTCCAGGTTCTTGTGGTCAGTCCAAACCAGGAATGGATGTTGCGCTCCCTCCAGCCAGTGCCTCCACTCCTCAAGGGCCAATTTGACCGCAAGCAGTTCTCGATCCCCCACATCGTACCGGGACTCCGCAGGACTCAGGCGGTGGGAGAAGTAAGCGCAGGGGTGCAGCTTTCCTTCCGAATGTTGAGAGAGCACCGCGCCGACACCACTGTCCGAGGCATCCACCTCCACTATGAATGGTTGGGAGGTGTCCAGGAGGACCAGAATGGGTGCTGTGCAGAAGCGATCCTTGAGGTCTTTGAACGCCTTTTCCGCCTGAGGAGACCAGACATAAGATCCACCTGTCCCTTTGATGAGGTCCGACATGGGTGCTGCTACAGAACTAAAGTTCCTGATAAACTTGCGGTAGAAGTTAGCAAATCCTAAGAACCGCTGGACCTCTTTGATGGACTTGGGAGTGGGCCAGTCCTGGACGGCCAGCGTCTTGGCTGGGTCCATTTGGAGTTGGCCTGTCCGTACAATAAAACCCAGAAAGGAGACCTCAGGAACATGAAATTCGCATTTCTGGGCCTTGGCGAACAGATTGTTCTGTAGCAGCCTCTGGAGAACCTGGCGGACATGGTGGCGGTGCTCCTGCACGGTCTTGGAAAAGATAAGGATGTCATCGAGGTAGACAAAAACGTACAGGTTAATCATGTCCCTCAAGACGTCGTTGATTAGGGCCTGAAAAACAGCTGGTGCGTTGGTGAGTCCGAAGGGCATCACCTGGTATTCGTAGTGCCCAGACGGGGTGTTAAAGGCAGTCTTCCAATCGTCTCCCTGTCGGATACAGATGAGGTGGTATGCGTTCTGTAGGTCCAACTTGGTGAAGACGGTGGCGCCTTGGAGCAGGTCGAAAGCTGTGGACATCAGCAGAAGGGGATATTGGTTGTGCACAGTGATCTTGTTCAGGCCCCTGTAGTCAATACATGGTCGGAGCCCCCCATCCTTCTTGCCGACAAAGACGAAGCCGGCACCAGCAGGTGAGGTGGCGGGTCGAATGAACCCAGAGACCAGGGCGTCTTTGAGGTATTCCTCCATGGCCTTGCGTTCTGGCTGAGAGAGGGAAAACAGTCTGCCACGAGGAGGGGTAGTCCCAGGGAGCAAGTCGATGACACAGTCGTAGGCCCGGTGCAGAGGAAGAACGGCGGCCTTGCTCTTGCTGAAGACCTCCTTGAGATCCCAGTACTCTGTGGGAACTTGAGATAACTCGGTGAGATCAGGGGGCTTGGCAGGAGACACAGGAGAGCTAGAGAGCAGACAAGAGGCGTGGCATGCAGGGCCCCATTCCACAACCTGGCTTGTTACCCAGTCTATGCGAGGGTTGTGGCGAGTCAGCCAAGGAAGGCCTAGAATAATTGGGAACTCAGGTGAAGGAATCAGGTGCAGGGATATTTCTTCCTTGTGGCCTTGATACTGGAGGAAGACTGGAGAAGTAACTTGGGTGACTCTTCCATCACCTAAGGCTTGGCCATCCAGGGCAGACACAGACAGTGGGACTTCAAGAGGTGCAGTCGGGACATTGATGCTTTGGGCGAAGTGGATATCCATAAAGTTCCCAGCCGCCCCTGAGTCTAACAAAGCTTGACAAGAGTGGACAGACTCACCCCAGGAGATGGAGACCGGGATGTAGATTCCTTGGCCAGGGAGTCCGGGAGAGAGGGTAGGCCCCGTCACAACCCTCCCTTGGCTGGACGGGGTGGTCCTTTTCCCGAGAGTTCAGGACATGATGCTCGGAAGTGACCAGGCTTGCCACAGTAGATGCAGCACTTGTCCCTCCTTCTGCGCTCCCTCTCAGATGCGGAGAGGCGAGTACGACCCACTTGCATGGGTTCTGGACAGTCACTGGAGGAGGTAGACGGGCTCCAGGTAGAGGTAGGGAGGCTGGGGGGGCTCAGGACTTGGTGGCGTTCTCTCATCCTGTTGTCCAGATGAGTAGAATGTGAGATGAGAGTTTCGAGGTCACTTGGGCATCCAATAGAGGCCAGGCTGTCCTTGATGGGGTCAGACAGACCATGGTGGAAGGCTGACACCAGGGCAGTCTTGTTCCATCCACTTACTGCTGCGAGCGTCCGGAACGAGATGGCGTAATCTGCGACGCTTCCTCCTTGGTGGATGGACATGAGCTTTCTGGCTGCGTCAGTACTGATGTCCGCCTGGTCGAAGACCCAAAGCATCTCTTCAGTAAATAGCTCAAAATCAGAGCACTCGGGTCCCCGTCTCTGCCAGATAGCTGTTGCCCAAGCTCGTGCCTTACCAGCTAACAAGGTTATCACAAAGGCGATCTTGCGGCAATCCGTAGTGTAGGTGGTAGGCTGTAGCTCAAAGGTGAGTTGGCACTGGGTAAGGAACTCCCGGCACTCACCGTGCTTGCCATCATACCTCTGTGGTGCAGGAAGGCTGGGTTCGCGAGGTGAAGGAGACAGTGTGGCAGGAGGCACTGGAGCTGGATCAGGATGAGGAGATGCAGGCAGAGGTGTCAGCTGTGCCAGGGTTTTCCCAATTTGCTGAAGCAGTTCCTCGTGGTGAGCAAGGGCCTCACGTTGGCTGGTGAGCATTCGTCCATGAGCTTCCATGGTCGCGCCGAAGCGTGTCAAAGCTGCCATAATTCCCTGAAGGTTGGCCGGGTAGACAGTTGAAGCAGCCTCTGCTGAGTCGGTCATGACGGAGTCTTTCTGTTAGGGTTTTGCTGGGATTCTAACCTGGTTCGCTGGTGTGATAATCCAGCAAACCCCCACTAGGCCACCAGGGGGATGACTCAAATGCAGAGGCGTGAGGCGGAAGTAGAAAAAGTATCAAAAAGGTTTATTTACAATATTTACAAAAAATCCAAAAAGTATAATCCAAAACGCTCAGAAGATCTTAAGGGAAAAAATAAAAAATCCAAAAGTTCAAAGTAAATACAAAAGCCAAAAAAACTAGAAAAGAAAAGGCAAAAATACCAAACACTCAGAAGATTCACAAAGTCAAAAAACAAAATCCACAAAGTCCAAAAGAAAGCAAAAATACAAAGAACACAAGGACATGGACGAGGAAATCGGAACAGAGGTAACTGGAGCTTAAACATAACAGCACAAAGACTCCGTGACAAGAGGACTGAACTCAGGGGGTATAAATACACAAAATTAATTGGAAACAGGTGACACTAATGAAAACAGGCAATCAACACCAACACAAAACACAGGACACAGTGGCGACCTCTAGAGGCCAAAACAAACATAGACAAAAAACAGGAAATAACAGCGGCCTCTAGAGGCCAAAATAGTCCCAGTCCTAACACTGGGAGGCTGAGAAGTGTGATTCCCCTATAATTGGAGCACACTCTCTGGTCCCCTTTCTTAAAAAGAGGGACCACCACCCCAGTCTGCCACTCCAGAGGCACTGTCTCTGACCGCCACACGATGTTGCAGAGGCATGTCAACCAAGACAGCCCCACAACATCCAGAGACTTGAGATACTCAGGGCGAATCTCATCCACCCCCGGTGCCTTGCCACCGAGGAGCTTGCAAACCATCTCAGTGACTTCGGCTTGGGTAATGGACGAGTCCACCTCTGAGTCATCAGCCTCAGTCTCCTCAATGGAAGACATGATGGTGGGATTGAGGAGATCCTCAAAGTATTCCTTCCACCGCCCGACAATGTCCCCAGTCGAGGTCAATAGCTCCCCACCCACACTGTAAACAGTGTTGGCAGAGTACTGCTTCCCCCTCCTGAGACGCTGGATGGTTTGCCAGAATTTCTTCGAGGCTGACCGATAGTCCTTCTCCGTGGCCTCCCCGAACTCCTCAAAGTTCCGAGTTTTTGTCTCCGCAACTGCCCGAGCTGCAGCACGCCTGGCCTGCCGATGCCCGTCAGCTGCCTCAGGAGTCCCGGAGGTCAACATTGCCCGATAGGACTCCTTCTTCAGCTTGACAGCATCCCTTACTTCCGGTGTCCACCACCGGGTTCAGGGATTGCCGCCACGACAGGCACCGGAGACCTTGCGACCACAGCTCCAAACAGCTGCGTCCATAATGGAGGTAGAGAACATGGTCCACTCAGACTCAATGTCCCCTGCCTCCCTCAGAAGCTGGGAAAAGCTCTCCTGGAGGTGGGAGTTAAAGACCTCCCCAACAGAGTGCTCGGCCAGACATTCCCAGCAGACCCTCACCTACGTTTGGGCCTGCCAGGTCTGTCCAGCTTCCTCCTCCGCCAATGGATCCAACTCACCACCAGGTGGTGATCAGTTGACAGCTCAGCCCCTCTCTTCACCCGAGTGTCCAAGACATAGGGCCGGAGATCAGATGAAATGACAACAAAGTCTATCATTGACCTCCGACCTAAGGTGTCCTGGTGCCATGTGCACTTATGGACACCCCTATGCTCGAACATGGTGTTCATTATGGACAAACCGTGACTAGCACAGAAGTCCAATAACAAAACACCACTCGGGTTCAGATCGAGGAGGCCGTTCCTCCCAACCACGACCCTCCAGGTGTCACTGTCATCGCCCACGTGAGCATTGAAGTCCCCCAGTAGCACAATGGAGTCCCCAGTCTGAGCACCCCTCAGTACCTCCCCCAGGGACTGCAAGAAGGCTGGATTACTCTATATTGCTTATCGGCCCATAGGCACAAATAACAGCAAGAGCCCTCTCCCCAATCCGAAGGCGCATAGAGGCGACCCTCTCGTTCACTGGGGTAAACTCCAACACATGGCGGCTGAGCTGGGGAGCTATAAGCAAGCCCACACCAGCCCACCGCCGCTCACCATGGGTGACTCCAGAGAAGTGGAGAGTCCAGCCCCTCTCGAGGAGCTGGGTTCCAGAGCCCAAGCTGTGCATGGAGGTGAGCCTGACTATCTCTAGCTGGTACCTCTCAACCTCCCGCACAAGCTCAGGCTCTTTCCCCCCAGCGAAGTGACATTCCATGTCCCAACAGCTAGCTGCTGTGTCCGGGGATCAGGTCGTCGAGGCCCCTGCCTTCGACTGCCACCCAATCCACACTGCACCAGTCCCCTACTGCTACCTCTGTGGGTGGTGAACCCACAGGAGGTCGGGCCCACATCACCTCTTCGGGCTGAGCCCGGCCGGGCCCCATGGGCAAAGGCCCGGCCACCAAGCACTTGCAAACGAGCCCCAACCCCGGGTGTGGCTCCAGGGTGAGGCCCCGGCTGTGCCATACCGGGCGACGTCACAGTCCTTGATTGCTTTTCCATCGGGGTTTTGGTGAACTGCTCTTGGTCTGGCCTGTTACCTAGGACCTGTCTGCCTTGGGAAACCCTGACAGGGGCATAATGCCCCCGACAACATAGCTCCTAGGATCATTCAAGCACACAAACCCCTCCACCACAATAAGGTGGCACTTCTAGGAGGGGTCTGTTTAACTTATAATGGGAAAAAGTAAGGTTAATAAAATAACTTAGATTATACATTTTTCAGTTTTACTCAAATTAGGGTGGTGCAAAAATGATTACACCCCACAACAAAAAACTACTACATCTAGTACTTTGTATGGCCTCCATGATTTTTAATGACAGCACCAAGTCTTCTAGGCATGGAATGAACAAGTTGGCAACATTTTGCAACATCAATCTTTTTCCATTCTTCAACAATGACCTCTTTTAGTGACTGGATGCTGGATGGAGAGTGATGCTCAACTTGTCTCTTCAGAATTCTCCATAGGTGTTTGATTGGGTTCAGATCAGGAGACATACTTGGCCACTGAATCATTTTCACCTTGTTCTTCTTCAGAAATCCAACAGTGGCCTTAGACGTGTGTTTAGTCATGTTGCAAAAGTGCATGACAACCAAGGGCACAGAGTGATGGTAGCATCTTCTCTTTCAGTATAGAGCAATACATCTGTGAATTCATGATGCCATCAATGAAATACAGCTCCCCGACACCAGCAGCACTCATGCAGCCCCACATAAGGACACTGCCACCACCATGTTTCACTGTAGGCACCATGCATTTTTCTTTGTATTCCTCACCTTTGTGATGCCATACAGTTTTGAAGCCATCAGTTCCAAAAACTATCTTGTTCTCTCACTCCAGAGTATAGAGTCCCAGTAGTCTTCATCTTTGTCAGCATGGGCCCTGGCAAACTCTAGGTGGGCTTTTTTGTGCCTGGGCTTTAGGAGAGGCTTCTTTCGTGGACGGCATCCATGCATGCCATTCTTCTGCAGTGTACGCCGTATTGTGTCATGGGAAATAGTCACCCCAGTTTGGCTTTCTACTTCTTTTAGATAACTGCAGTGAACTTGCATGCCGATTTTCTTCAACCCTTCTCATCAGAAGACGCTCCTGTCGAGGTGTTAACTTCCATGGACGACCTGGACGTCTCTGTGAGATGGTTGCAGTTCCATCTTTCTTAAATTTTTGTACCACTTTTTCTACAGTATTCTGACTGATAAGTAAAGCTTTGCTGATCTTCTTGTAGCCTTCACCTTTGTGGTGTAAAGAAATTATTTTCTTTGGGGAATTCTGAACAGACAAGTTGAGCATCACTCTCCATCCAGCATCCAGTCACTAAAAGAGGTTATTGTTGAAGAATGGAAAAAGATTGATGTTGCAAAATGTCACCAACTTGTTCATTCCATGCCTAGAAGACTTGGTGCTGTCATTAAAAATCATGGAAGCCATACAAAGTACTAGATATAGTAGTTTTTGTTGTGGGGTGTACTCATTTTTGCCCCCACCCTAATTTGAGTAAAACTGAAAAAAAGTGTAATCTAAGTTATATTATTAACCTTACTTTCACGTTATAAGTTAAACAGATGTTATATAAAACTTTGTCTCGTTAACATTTTGGAAATTGGTTGTGTTCATTGAGATATTGTTACTTTTCAAAGGGGGTGTACTCATTTACGCTGAGCACTGTATATAGTGGCAAGGGATCTTTTACTGGAACACTTTGGGAATCCATAGAAAATTGCAACTGCCTATATGGAAAGAGCTCTGGCATGGCAAACAATAAAATCTGAGGATGTTAAATCACTTCAAGCCTACTCCTTATTCTTGCATGGTTGCTGTCATGTAATAGAGGAGCTGCCATATGTGCAAGAGCAGGACATGCCAGTGAATATGAGGACCATCATCTCAAAGTTACCTTTTAAGATGAGGGAGCAATGGAGGACTAAAGCACATGAAATAATGGAAACAACTAACCATAGAGCTCATTTCAGTGATCTGGTTACATTCATTGACCGACGAGTCAAAATTCTCTCCGATCCTTTGTTTGGTGACATACAGGATCCATCATTTGGTGCCATTGGGGAAAAGAATCCCAACAAGTTTAAATTGCAGCCCAGGGATCGAATAAAAGGAAATATTGTCACCACAACAGTAACATCTATGGATTTGTCTGAGGGAGTTCTTGAACCAACTTCAGATTTAGAGACATCTAAAGGAGTTGAATGTCTTTTTTGTGCTTGTGGTCACACTTTGGATGAGTGTAAGAAGTTTCAGAGAAAGGGGCACAAGTAAAAGATAATCTTCCTGAAGGAAAGGGGAGTTTGCTTTGCATGTTTACGTTCTGGGCTTATGAGTCATAATTGCCAGCAGTGCTTGATGTCTAAAGCATGCAGTCAAACTCATCCTACTGTGCTTCATATTAAGGGCCATCTTCCAACTCTGGAACAATCAAAGGAACCATCCAATGATCAGTTGGCCCCACTTAAAACATGTAGCCCAACAGGGGCCGGTAAGGACCGAGGTGCTCTATCCATTTTACCTGGAAAGGTGAAATTAACAAAAGGGAATCAAATTATACATACATATGCCTTCCTGGATGCCGGTAGCTTGGCTACATTTTACTCAGAACATCTAATACAGAAATTGAATGTTACAGGCAGAAGAACTAGCCTCCTGTTGCAGACTATGGGTAAGAAAAGATTGTTCCAGCTTATTCTTTGACTGGTTAAGAGATAACTGGTCTGGACAGCAATGATTTTCACATCCTTCTCAAGGTTTTTACACAGAAGGAAATGCCTGTCACTGTAGATGATCTGGTAACTCCTGAAGACCTGACTAATTGGCCATATTTGTCAAAGGTGCACATCCCAAGCATTAAGGCAAATGTTGTGCTGTTAATTGGTAGCAATGCTCCCAAGATAATGGAACCTTGGGAGGTCATCAGCAGCTGTGGGAATGGTCCATATGCCATTAGGACATTGCTGGGATGGGTCATCAGTGGTCCACTGGCTAGAAACGATGACAACTTGGAGCAACGGTTTCTTTCTGCTACAGCAAACAGGATTTCTCTGTCCAAATTGGAGAAAATGCTGACTGATCAGTACAGTATAACTTTGTAATAAAAAGGGGGTACATTTCTGTTTTATGTATTTTGATCATGCATTGCATAAAAAGTGGGATTTTCCTCACTGAAACAAAATTGTCTTGTTTATCCATCATTCAATGCAGGCACAATCTTTTACAGGTTCCACCAACATTTGAACTCAGATGCCTGGATTCACCATCCAGAGTGCTAACCATGACACCATGGAGCCAAATCATTCAGCACTTGTGCTTTTTGGAAGATCAATACAGACACAGGGCGGCACGGTGGTGTAGTGGTTAGCGCTGTCGCCTCACAGCAAGAAGGTCCTGGGTTCGAGCCCCGGGGCCGGCGAGGGCCTTTCTGTGTGGAGTTTGCATGTTCTCCCCGTGTCCGCGTGGGTTTCCTCCGGGTGCTCCGGTTTCCCCCACAGTCCAAAGACATGCAGGTTAGGTTAACTGGTGACTCTAAATTGACCGTGAGTGTGAATGGTTGTCTGTGTCTATGTGTCAGCCCTGTGATGACCTGGCGACTTGTCCAGGGTGTACCCCGCCTTTCGCCCGTAGTCAGCTGGGATAGGCTCCAGCTTGCCTGCGACCCTGTAGAAGGATAAAGCGGCTAGAGATAATGAGATGAGAATACAGACACATAGTGGCCAATACCATTGAAGCTGCGATGATATTTAAATGAAGCCCAGATTCAAAATTGCAGAACTGGCCCATACCCATCTTGAAAAGAAGTTGTTTCATGGTGACGGACACAAAGGGTTTGGGACATAAAAGCTGGCTTGACCAAAAGGAGCCTTCTGTTGAGACAGTCTGTGCATGTTAGTTTGGAAGCTGCAAATGAAGGATTCACAGGTTCCACTGAGATTTGAACTCAGATCACTGGATTCAGAGTGCTAACCATTACACCATGGAACCAAAGTCAAACAGTGTGATTGTTTTAACCATCAAATTACTGGCATCAACCTGGCAAAAAAAAAAAAAAGCACAGACCAAGATATACACAAGCCACAGTCCTCGATGCTGAAATCTGGGCTTGAGCCAAAGATGCTTAGATTTTCAGTCTAACACACTCCCAACTGAGCTATTTCAGCAACTCCTGAGGCGATTACGTCACGGCTCTATCCAAACAGCTGGATACAAAATTTGTCCCTCGTCAAATACATACAGCAAGCCGAAATTTTGTTTTGAGATTACATTAGAATATGTTACAGGCATTTAGCAGACGCTCTTATGGGACTGTGGTCACAACAGCTCCAGTTCGAATCTGTGTGACAGCACTGCTTTTTCCAGGTCACTCTTGAATGCTGGATGAGTGGAAAATATCGATGGACAAAAAGTGTTTGCCCATCAAGTGGGCGGTCCTCACTCTCCGGTACTACCTGCTCGGACACCCGTTCACCCTCTGTTCTGACCAGTGGGACCACCGCACGAATCACTCTCGGTATCACCCTTCAGCACTTTAAATTCAATTTGGCCTACAGACCGGGGGCTACATATGGTGGTGGCAGATTACCTCTCCTGCCAGGTAATGCCAGGAAAATGACAAAAGGGAGGTCATCAAGATTGATGTCCATTGACCTTCTCAGGGCTCCAAACTGGTCTTTTAGCCTACCAAACACACATTCTATTACCATCCGTGCATGGCCCAAAGACAGTCCGAAGTACTGCTCTTGGGCAGTGCTCCCCCCATTGGCATATTCTTTGATCAGATATGGGAGCAGTGGATACGCAGGGTCGCCCAGTAGGTAAATTGGTATGGCCTCTTCTTCATCAATAATTTGCCTGGGACAGGGTGGAATATTTCCATTTTTCAGGTATGTGTTTAGATTAGAATTTGCAAACATACGAGCATCATGGACGCTCCCCAGCCATTTATTTTAACATGATGGTGGCGCTGGTAATGGTGACAGGCAGCAGCAGCGGTGTGTGAGCGTTGTGAGCGTATGAATGTCAGTGCGCATTTTTTAAGCTCTAACCTCCTTGTTTTTTGTCTTTATCGTCATTACTCCTCGTCGTCATCGTCACCACCCTGCGCACGTCAACCCTTGCGCTGGTGTACTCTACACCCGAATATGCTTCTCCCACATGGTCGCATAGTTCACACACCAAAGCAATCGATACAGTACTCAACGATGCGATGCGAGTGGTCTCAGGAGCCCTAAAGCCCACACCTACAGTTATGCTGCCGGTGATCTCTGGCATTCCACCTCCCTCTCTCCGACGTGACTACCAGGTGCTGAAACTGGCTGAAAAGGCTAAAGAGGTTGGAAGTCTGATCCCCTCTCCTAACAGCACCTCAGCGCCTCAGCGTATTAAAGGGATAGTTCAGGATTTTTGACATGAATCTGTATGGCATCCCCATCAATAGTGTCGTGCAAACACACTGACTTACCCCTGACAGCATCCTGTGAGTCCAGTTCTTGTCCAGTTTTGGTCCAGACGAAAGTAGTCCGGCAAGTTTGTTGGGGTCACGAAAGTAAAACGTTTTTCGTCTCAAAACAGTATGTGTTCAAAAGAGTGATATATTTGCATCACAAAACCGTTGCCAAATAAAAAGTCAGACCTCGAAATCGCTTGGCACTATTTTCTCTCCCTCTGTATCACTGCGCGCTGTCATGTGGACATCTGCGCAGGAATCAACACCTTTCCCATTGTTTGGCAGTGATTAGGAGTTCAGATCAGCGGCGCTAACAAGCTAATTTGAGAGCAAGAACAGTGACAAATGTATCACCTTCTATAACCTATACAATAATATATTTGTGAAAATGGTGTGCACTTGTCAGTTTGGTCGGAGGAATCAATCCAAAGTCTACAGGACTGCTATAGCTGTACAGACTGGGCCTTGTTTAAGGAGGTCTGTACTGATCTAGATGATCTCACAGAGACTGTGTCAGCATATGTAATCTTCTGTGAGGACTTGGTTATTCCACTCAAACAGGTTTCTTTCTTTCTGAACAACAAACCATGGATTTCAAAATCAGTTAAAAACTTAATAAATCAGTGTAACATGTGTTTTTATCAGGGGGACACTACTAAGTATAGAGAGCTACAAAAACAAGTTAAGAAAGAACTTAAGCTTGCCAAGTGTAGCTATAAAGATAGAGTGGAGAACCTGCTTTGTGCCGGTTGCTCCTGCCCTGCATGGGAAGGGGTGAAATCCATGATGGGTATGAAAACCAAAAAATGTCCTATTTCCCATGGCAACATGTCTGACCATGAACTGAATGTTTTTTATAACCGTTTTAATACACGCAACTTTGCAGTGGAACAATCCCATTTTAAGGCTGTGACAGTGGACCAAAATCCCATCCACATTGAGGAGGGTATGGTCCGGAGACTTTTCCAGGGTGTGAAGGAGAGGAAAAGTCCAGGCCCTGATGGTATCAGTGGCCGCTTACTCAAGAATTGTGCAGATCAGTTGTCTGATATATTTGCTATATTTTTAGATGCTCCCTCCATCTCAACAAGGTCCCTTGCTCATGGAAAGATTCCCTTATTGTCCCCCTCCCTAAAAACAGAGCTCCAAAACAGCTGAATGACTACAGGCCTGTTGCCCTTACATCCCTTGTTATGAAGTCATTTGAGAAGATAGTTAAGAATGCATTATTATCCACTGTGAAAACCGTCTTGGACCGATTGCAATTCGCCTATAGAGGATGTGCAGTCATGTGACCCGCACATGTGTACTCCGCCCACTCCGGCATATTGGACGACATCAGGATAGTTTACCTTGCGCGAGTGTAATGGATCCAGGCAGTAATCCCCAAGAAAATTCAGAAAATACCCCATCTACATCGCGCGATTACTTGTCTAAGTTTGTTCAGCATCTTGAAGGTGACGTGAGGCAGTGTTACTTGGAAAAGTGTTCCAGGTTGGGGACTGCAGATCTGTACAACTTGCCGCAATCCTTGCTCAGGGAAATTCGGAGCTGCGGTGCCGGCGATTTGCCCGATCTGGCCTACCACGACATTTACAATTTTCTCGTTAATCGTGTTACACTGGCAAAGCCCTCAAAGCTTACAAGAGCCTGGAAGCTTATAAATATTTTGTTGCGGGATGGGTATCCCAACTATGCCTCTGGAAGGTTCCGAAGAAGAATGTCTACTTGATAACCTCACGGGTAAGTGGCATTAAGACGTTTATCATAAAGAGATTATGTAGGACGTTTTATCGTAAGAATGTTCGAAATTTAAACTCGGTTCCAGATAATGACAGGGTTGTAAATATGTATGTTTTTGTCTGAAAAACAGTAAATCAAAAAGCTGCGCACATTTGCGCAGCTTCCGCGAAAACGTGGGCAACTTTCTGATTTACTGTTTTCTTCTCATACTTCCTATTTTTCATGGACTGTAACGGCATTTGCTTATTTAGTAATTTTAATATAGAATTTACTCTGATGAAATTATTCGGACACTCCAACGGCCCCCCTAAAAAAAAAAAAATCGGGTCTGCGCAGTGATTCAGCCATGGAAAAGGCGCATCCGCCGTTTGCATCCCTGTTTAAACTCATAGGTTAACCGACTTTAACCGGCTAATGAGACTCGGTGGTCGGTCAAGATTTTTTTTAGTTTTCACCATCCCTACTATGGATTGGCCTTTCAAAGGCATATATGAGCCAAAAAGATAAAACATTGTCATAGACTAGGCCAGGGTAGTAGGGCTAGGCATAGCCATTTTAAACGTTAGAGACTGTCTAGTTTCTAAGTATGCAGCTATCATTCAATCCGAAAATCAACTTAACAGATGTACTAGGAGTATTGAATTAGAAGATTACACCAATCTGATATGAAGTGTTCACTACAAATTCGGCTGGTAGAGCTGGGGTACCAGTTTTCTCTTCGCACAGCGGACGCCCATTTTGCGCATCTCTCCTCGTCTGTGGGGAATCTATAAAATGACAGGCCCTCCTTTTGGCCCTGTCTATTGGTACAACCAAATGCTGAACAAGATATAACCAATTCTCGAAAGATCTACTCCCACACACTTGATAATTAGAACGGGTTCGTCTAAGTTCTATGCGCGACCTTGCCATCCAAAATGACGGATAACGAATATCACGTGACCTCGTGACGTCATGTGCACGCTCTCTACAGGCCAGGTAGAGGGGTGAACGATGCCATATGCACTTTACTGAACTTGGTGCTCTCACACCTTGAGGCAGCTAACAGCTTTGCATGTCTTATTTTTATTGATTTTTCCTCTGCTTTTAACTGTATCCAGCCACATATTTTAGCTAATAGGTTAAAGAACACATAACATTGACCCTGGTCTTATTTCTTGGTTGATGGATTTTTAAACCGCCAGATCCCAACGTGTCAGGGTCAACGATGTTTTATCTGATGCTCTGCTCTCCTCCACTGGTTCACCACAGGGTTGTGTTCTCTCCCCCCTTTTATTTGTTTTATACACAAATTTGTGTTAAAGCCAGCACACAGGATGGCATATTTTAAAGTTTGCTGACAACTCTGTTATTGTGTCTCTTTCAAAGTCAGATGATCCTGATTATGGCTCAGTAGTGTCTGATTTTATTAACTGGTGCAAGTCATCCTTTTTAGACATGAACATCAGCAAAACTAAAGAAATGATCATTGATTTTAGAAAAAACAAAGATGTCATCTCCCCTGTATATATTAGTGATCAGGTAGTTGAAGTTGTGGAGGAGTATAAATACTTGGGTACCATAATCGACTACAGATTTACTTTTGACAAACATGTGGACACTGTATGCAAGAAAGCTCACCAATGTATGCATTTTTATCATAAACTGAGGAATTTTAACATGGACGGCAGTTTTATGAGAATGTTTTACAGTTGTTTTATTGAATCTGTTCTTACTTTTTATCTGCTGGTTTGGGTTGCTGACACAGAAAAACAAGAACCGTATTTTTAACATTATCAGTCTCTGTAGCAAAATTGCCAATACTCCCCTGAACAATATCTCCACTCTCCATAAATCAGATCACTCAAAAAAGCACAGGCAATTTTAGCTGACCCCAGTCACCCCGTTCTCAGAGTTCTCCCTTTTACCATCCAGACGCAGATTTGTTTTAAAAGGTTGTAGAACCAACAGATTCAAAAACTCATTTTTACCTGCTGTAACCGTCCTTTTAAACACTTCTTGATGAATGTTTTTATTGCTCTAATTATTTATGGTTGGTTTATGTCTCAATTGTGACTGTATTTATTGTTGGTGTGTGTTTTTTCTGCTGGCTGCAAAGTTAATTGCCCTCAGGGGACATTAAAAATACCTTGAACCTTTCACCACCACGTCCATGAATGGATATTTGTAGTCACAGGTAGCTTGAATATTTAAAGTATACCTGCCTTTCCTGTTAATGTAATCTGTAGAATTGGCTGAAGGTTGTTTTATCTGTGTGTGTGTGTGTGCACCATCTACAGCACCTAGACACTGGGGGAGGCCATGTGCTTGCTGAAATCCGTGGACAAGCTGTTGGACAGCAGTTTCTGTTGTCGGCAGTCGTATGTACTTATGACCAAGATGCACAGTAATCGCTTTACACACTTGTCTGATTATTATGGAAACCATCGACCTAGAGAGCCCGAATGTATTTGCCATTTTCCGTATTCTACCCTCATCAGCTAAATAATATAGGGTGAAGGCTACTTTTGTCAATATACTGACTGGGCTCCGCATGACAGCCGTCTGGCCTTCAATGTAGAGACGCAGTAACGCCGCAAGCGAGAGCAGCGATGACTGCGACATTCGGAAGTTCTCGTGCCATTCCTCCGGGAGAACAACTTCATTTGTGAGGTTTAGCTACCAGGCAGCAGTTCGCCTGGGTCAGATCCAAAAGCGGCGGTGACGACGGTAAGCAGCAAGCCTTTGTCTTGGTGGGAGGAAAAGTGCCTGAAAAACCGCGACCCTCCTCCCAGTTCTTCTCCTCCACTCCTCATAAAGCAGTTGTAGTCCTATTTGCAAATGCAAACAAACCAAAAGTGTTTGCAAATATGTAAAAAGGACGACCACCTGTGTTGCATCCATGAGACCATCAAACCAAAATATTGAGCACCTGACGCAAATATTGTTCTGTGACGCATATCGTGACGTCGGGAAAACCTAAAACTCCATTTTCCACTATTTACACGCAGGCATGAAAACGGAGTTTTCAGAAATCTCCACTTTGCCCGGAGTTTTCAAAGATATCCGTTTTCAGTGACTGAAACCTCCGTTTACGTGTAAATGAGAGGTGCAACTGCATAAATAAAAATGCGTCTTCATAGATATCCGGCTACGTGTAAATGCACCATGAGAACGCATGTCGCTTTATAGCTCTGCGGAACACTGGGAGCTGTTTGAGATGCGCTATCCTGGGGTTCAATATTGAAGGCACGTTCACGCTGTCCCTCTTCTTCCTTGTCACCCGCTTCCTCCTTTTCATCACTTTGTTCGCACTGAACCCATTTTATAATGCCATCCAAGAAGTCTTTGTAAAACTGAAATTTTGGCTCGTGCCAGTCTGTATAATTGGCCTCTCTTTCATAGTCCTCTTTGATCAATCTCTGTACTGATGCTTGCAAGTTATTAAACTCAATGAAAAATCCCTCAAATAACTTAATTTGTCTCTCAACAGTTTCTTTATCTTGGCCAGATTCAATAAGGCTGTTGATTTCGTTACATTTGTGTTAGAACACCAAGCTTCCCTCTGCATGTTGCAATTAACTTAAACAGTTCTCGTTCATTTGAGAAATCCTGGTCTTCAGTCTCTTCCTCAGTTATATTGAAACTTAACTCAAAAGCTTTAAACACAAAAGTTCATTACTAACTTAAAAAGGTTGAACACAGCGCAGTAGGAAAGGCGAAAGGCAGCGCGCGCACAGGCCGGTTCAGTTTGTAAAGTGCACGCGGCGGCCTGTTCAGCAGTTCAGCCTTATTCTCACCAACCAGAAAAGTCAGTCAATCCTACAAGCACATAAATCCACATCCACAAACTCCCGACAAGTAATCCACAAGCTTGCGACAACGCAGCTTCCAATCTTCCAAAACCGTGTGCCTGCTGGCGTCTCCAAGCTTCTAAACTTTCCATACACCCTTGAGCACTCACGCGTGCTCCGCTAATTAGCGCAGGTGAACCAATTAACCCTTTCATGTACCGGGCTCCACTTAAGGCCAACATCTCACACCATCTCTAGCCGCTTTATCCTGTTCTACAGGGTCACAGGCAAGCTGGAGCCTATGTTGCAACAGAAGGCTTAGTTCATCTTAGAAATGGTCAATGCACGACATAGGGGGTGGCGTATGAATCCCCAAGAACGTCACAAGAAACTAAATTGCTATAGAGCATAATTTTTTGATACTGAATTTTCCCGATTCAGGGATTATTCTTTTGAGTACAAATTCCAACTCTGGACCCACCAGAGAGAGGGAGAGAGGGGCGGGCGGGCAGGCATCTATCTATCTATCTATCTATCTATCTATCTATCTATCTATCTATCTATCTATCTATCTATCTATCTATCTATCTATCTATCTATCTAAATTGTATCCATCATTGGTCAAGGGGTTGGCTTGGGAAACAGAGAATTTTGAGGTCAAAAATCGCAATCATTGCTGATCAGTGGTGAAGGTTTTGGGTTAAGAAGCAGAACATTTAGAGTTTAAGAATGCAATCATGGCTAGTTAAGTGGTTAAGGTCATGGGTCAAGAATTAGAAGGTTTTGAGGTTAAAACAGCAATCATTGCTAGTAAAGGGGTCAAGGTATTGTATACAGAATTAGAAGGCTCAGAGTGTAAGCAGCCAATTCAGCCAAGTATATCGTATGAAGAATTGGAAGGCTCTAGGTGTAAGCAGACAATTAAGCCTAGTGGGGGTATCCAGTCAATCAGACTTGTTTTAAGGGCTATTCCCCACAACCCCCGAACCTAACCACAACCTCTACACCTAAACTTAACCCTGATCCCAGTACCTAACCCTAACCCTCTCAACCCTTAAACCTAATCTCAACCACGAAAATCAAATCTTGGATCTAGACCTTCCCCTCATCCCGTTCCCGAACCCTGGTTGAGGACCATCAGACTGATCACCAACCCTTTCGACCAACATCCAGATTAAGGTACAGAAAGATAGTTTGCTCAGGAGTGTGGTGTCTGGGCTGTGGGAGGTGAGAGTAGATGGACTTTGGACAGGCCTGTGCAGAACGCAGGCCCCAGTTTTTGCTGGCGCAATGGAAAACTTTCACCCTCACCCTACCCTAATCCTAACCAGAGGTAGCCTATTTTGGGGAGTGGGCCAAAGATAGCACCTTCTGGAACACCAAACTTTACTTTAGCATGCATATGAAAGTCACCATTCATGTATACAAACTGACAATGATCAGTTAAATAAGACCTGAGCCAGCAGAGGACCATTCCTTTACCTCCAATGACATTTTCTTGTCTATCCAGCAGAATGGAATGATCAGTGGTGTCAAAAGCTGCACTAAGGTTAAGCAGCACAAGCAAGGAGACACACCCCTGATCAGGAGACATTAGTTGGTCATTTACTACTTTAACCAGTGCTGTGGCTCTGCTATAATGAGATCTAAATCCTGATTGATACCTTTTATGGATGTTATTCCCATGTAGATATGAGCATAACTGTTATGGCACAGTTTTTTCTAGGATTTTGGAGATAAAAGGGAGGTTTGATATTGGCCTATAATGGGACAGCTGACAAGGGTTGAGGTAGGTTCTTTAATCAAGAGTCTGACAACTGCTAGGTAAAAGGATTTAGGTACATAGCCATTGCTAAAAGAATAATGTTTTTTCAAAGAGGTTTGTTTGCTTCTGGTGTTATTTGTTTAAAGAATCACATAGGTAAGGGGTGAAAAAAATCCCCACAAGTACACAAGTTGAAGATTTTGATTGAATAAGTGAAATTAGTTAAGTCACTAAGCAGGCAGCCAAAGGGGGAAAACCTTGCCCAAATGCTTCTGAAATCACCCATTTATTCAATGTTTTCTTATTCAGCACTTATACATGATTGGTTTTTGCAATTTGGTTCATAATACATTTTATTTATATAAACTTTTTGCTGATTTTTCTAGTGTTACATAAAGAGAACAGGTGAAATATCATGTAAACGGACCATAAACACATGAAGAGACCTAGTTTTACAATTTATATTTAAAACCTTACGATCGACACAATGTAGGGGAGAGCGGGGTAAGATGAGCCAGGGGGTAAGATGAGCCACCCCCTGTTTCTAAGAAACAGTACACAAATGTGACCATGTGACCACATTCAAAAGGGGCCGGGACCATTTACTTACACTTGTGGAGAGGAGCACCACATGTCAAACTAGGTGAGGGAGATATTTATAAAAATGTGTTTTTGTGCTTTCTAAGTCAATTCCATGTTTGTCCACAGTGAAGATGATTTAGAGAAGACAAAAGTAGAATAATATTTAGACACATTAGAGTTAAGTTAGTGGCTTTCTAAGCTATGATATGAATGCTAATAAAAATAATTTTGATTAGCCTAATCCCCTTTATTAGCATTTTTCTACAAAATGGTGGCCACGGGGTAAGATAAGCCATTAGATGTGGGGCAAGTTGAGCCACTGGCTCAACTTACCCCATTGGTGGCTGAGCTTACCCAATATGGATGACACTTAAGTTTTCACATTTACTGGTCATATATGACACACACACATATATATATATATATATATATATATATATATATATATATATATATATATGACATCAGATGAGGAAGACCAGTTGTTAGATGTGGGGGATTATGTTGTGGCAAAATTCACAGGGAAGAAGAAAATGCATTTCTTCATTGGCCAGATAATCAAATTGGATGTCTTCGAAATAGAGGCAAGATTTCTCAAAAGAAGCCGGTCATGCCATGGCTCTGCAAGAAAGCCAACCTTTGTCTTCAAAGAGAAAGATGAGGCTGTCCTGTCAAGACAGGATATTGTGAAAAAATTGCCCTGCCCCTTTACTGTTGGGGGGACAGCACGGAGGGAGAGGCAAATGGTGTTCCCTTGCAATTTGAACGCTTGGAACATTGAATAATGATGAAATTATTATGGATGGAATGATTGCTGCATGTTTTAACCTACTGAAAGAAATAAGATTTTTTGGCACTGTTCTACTGTTTTAATAATTTCTATAATATAGTACATCTCTCATTCCCTCTCTAACCATCCCTCTTTCTATCTATCTACGCATATCTCTCTCTCTATCCATCTATCTATCCCTCCCTATCCCATCTCGTTCTATCACCTCTCTCTTCATCTCCCCTTCTCTATGCAACGGCCCTATCCCCCACTTGATTGACTTGACTTGATTCACTGATTGCATTTCTAATAATAAAAGTTGTTTACTTTGTTAACCTAACATGTTTTGTGTTGGCTCAATTTACCCCACACAGTGGCTCATCTTACCCCGTGCATGGGGTAAGTTGAGCCACTTGACATTTTTTTTTCAAGAGGTAATATCACTCTAACCATAAGAGCTTATCAATTATTTTTTGCTCAGATAGTAACAGTACACTTTGAAATTTGGTATGGTGTGTAGACTGGAAGCAAAAATGGCTTTAACATGTAGTTATGATGAAAAATGTAAAAAGTGGCTCATCTTACCCCGCTCTCCCCTACACAAACATAAAATTTAAAATCTTAAATATCTGGGAAGCCATAGCCAATCAGCTGATTAACTGTCACTTCTAATTCAACACACCAAATTTCATAATAGCCAACTTCATCTCTGAAGCAGACAACTTCTGAAAAATTGATGACCAGTGTAACATGAACAATAAAGTTCAAAGTACAGGTCATTTTCAGCCAAAACTGTAACAACCATATTTAATTTGACAACTTTAAATCATGCAATGTCTCTGAGTTAGTGCACTTGAAGGTCTTAAATGTAACTAAACAAGCAAACATCTTCCCACACTGTGAGCAGTGATACAGCTTCTATCCTGTGTGAATACACTGGTGTTGTTGGAGATCACTCTGCTGAGGAAAACTCTTCCCACACTGTGAGCAGTGATACGGCTTCTCTCCTGTGTGAATGCGCTGCTGTATTTGCAGATTATTCTGACGAGTAAAACTCTTCCCACACTGTGAGCAGTGATACAGCTTCTCTCCTGTGTGAATGCGCTGGTGTCGTTGGAGATCACTCTGCTGAGTAAAACTCTTCCCACACTGTGAGCAGTGATACGGCTTCTCTCCTGTGTGAATGCGCTGGTGTATTTGGAGAGCACTCTGACTAGTAAAACTCTTCCCACACTGTGGGCAGTGAAACAGCTTCTCTCCTGGTGTGATTGCGCTGGTGTTTTTGGAGAGCACTCTGACTAGCAAAACTCTTCCCACACTGTGAGCAGTGAAACGGCTTCTCTCCTGTGTGATTGCGCTGGTGTTTTTGGAGAGCACTCTGACTAGCAAAACTCTTCCCACACTGTGAGCAGTGAAATGGCTTCTCTCCTGTGTGAATGTGCTGGTGTCGTCGGAGAGCACTCTGCCAAGTAAAACTCTTCCCACATTGTGAGCAGTGATACGGCTTCTCTCCTGTGTGAATGCGCTGGTGTCGTCGGAGAGCACTCCGTTCAGTAAAACTCTTCCCACACTGTGAGCAGTGATACAGCTTCTCTCCTGTGTGAATGCGCTGGTGTGTTTGGAGAGCACTCTGCTGAGTAAAACTCTTCCCACACTGTGAGCAGTGAAACGGCTTCTCTCCTGTGTGAATGCGCTGGTGTGTTTGGAGAGCACTCTGACTAGTAAAACTCTTCCCACACTGTGAGCAGTGAAATGGCTTCTCTCCTGTGTGAATGCGCTGGTGTGTTTGGAGAGCACTCTGACTAGTAAAACTCTTCCCACACTGTGAGCAGTGATACGGCTTCTCTCCTGTGTGAATGCGCTGGTGTTTTTGGAGAGCACTCTGCTGAGTAAAACTCTTCCCACACTGTGGGCAGTGATACGGCTTCTCTCCTGTGTGAATGCGCTGGTGTATTTGGAGAGTACTCTGCTGAGTAAAACTCTTCCCACACTGTGAGCAGTGAAATGGCTTCTCTCCTGTGTGAATGCGCTGGTGTGTTTGTAGAGCACTCTGACTAGTAAAACTCTTCCCACACTGTGAGCAGTGATACGGCTTCTCTCCTGTGTGATTGCGCTGGTGTTTTTGGAGAGCACTCTGCTGAGTAAAACTCTTCCCACACTGTGGGCAGTGATACGGCTTCTCTCCTGTGTGATTGCGCTGGTGTTTTTGGAGAGCACTCCGACTAGTAAAACTCTTCCCACACTGTGAGCAGTGATACGGCTTCTCTCCTGTGTGAATGCGCTGGTGTTCTTGGATATGACTCTGACTAGCAAAACTCTTCCCACACTGTGAGCAGTGAAACGGCTTCTCTCCTGTGTGAGTGCGCTGGTGTCGTTGGAGATCATACTGACTAATAAAACTCTTCCCACACTGTGAGCAGTGAAACGGCTTCTCTCCTGTGTGAATGCGCTGGTGTTTTTGGAGAGCACTCTGACTAGTAAAACTCTTCCCACACTGTGAGCAGTGAAACGGCTTCTCTCCTGTGTGAATGCGCTGGTGTTTTTGGAGAGCACTCTGACTAGTAAAACTCTTCCCACACTGTGAGCAGTGAAACGGCTTCTCTCCTGTGTGAATGCGCTGGTGTTGTGGGAGATCACTCTGACGAGTAAAACTCTTCCCACACTGTGAGCAGTGAAACGGCTTCTCTCCTGTGTGAATGCGCTGGTGTCGTTGGAGATCACTCTGATAAGTAAAACTCTTCCCACACTGTGAGCAGTGAAACGGCTTCTCTCCTGTGTGAATGCGCTGGTGTTGTTGGAGATGACTCTGACGAGTAAAACTCTTCCCACACTGTGAGCAGTGAAACGGCTTCTCTCCTGTGTGAATGCGCTGGTGTGTTTGGAGAGCACTCTGACAAGTAAAACTCTTCCCACACTGTGAGCAGTGATACGGCTTTTCCCCTGTGTGAATGCGCTGGTGTTTTTTGAATGCATTCTGATAACTAAAACTCTTTCCACAATCTGAGCAGTGGTGAATTTCCTTCTGTATATCATTATGGGAAGTACCAGAATGGATAATATCAGTTGATGTTGGTTGACGACTGGAGCATTTGGAGGGGATCTGAAGCTTATATTTAATCTCTCCTGATTCTCGCAGTCTCACGTACTCTTCATAGTGGCATCTCTGGATGTGCTTGTCGAGGTAAACTGGAGATGCATTGGAACGGGGGCATGTGGAGCATGAAAAGACTTGCAGCAGAGCGTTCTTTACTCCTGGAGAAATGAAAGGACAAAAATAAATTGAACATGAAATGCAACAAGATTATAAAATATAACACTAACCCAATGTAAGGAGTGCTTTTACTGAAACTTAATCAAGATTCTACATGAATTAAGACTGAGACAAAAAAAAAAAGGTTGCAGACTAAGATATAGCAGCCTCTAGCTTGGAATACTGGGAGATTCAATAAGGTCCTGGAACAGCAGCTATGCACAGCATTGGCCATAGCCCCGTGGGTCTGAGCGACCAAAGGGGAGTTGTTGGTTCCTGTTGGACATCATGTCAAGTCTAGTAATGGCAAGCCTAGCCTTATTTACATCTCATCCAGGATTGAGAAGGAAACTCAGCCCTCACATTCAAGGTTCTAAAAGATCCAAAAATGGGCCTTATTTATCAAACTGGATATGGATAGATTTATTTGCAAATAGTTTCTAGTAGCATTTACACAAGCAAATCTGTAGTTTCTATCTGAATTTTATACAACCCTGATTCCAAAAAAGTTGGGACAAAGTACAAATTGTAAATAAAAACAGAATGCAATAATGTACAAATCTCAAAAACTGATATTGTATTCACAATAGAACATAGACAACATATCAAATGTCGAAAGTGAGACATTTTGAAATTTCATGCCAAATATTGGCTCATTTGAAATTTCATGACAGCAACACATCTCAAAAAAGTTGGGACGGGGCAATAAGAGGCTGGAAAAGTTAAAGGTACAAAAAAGGAACAGCTGGAGAACCAAATTGCAACTCATTAGGTCAACTGGCAATAGGTCATTAACATGACTGGGTATAAAAAGAGCATCTTGGAGTGGCAGCGGCTCTCAGAAGTAAAGATGGGAAGAGGATCACCAACCCGCCTAATTCTGCGCCGACAAATAGTGGAGCAATATCAGAAAGGAGTTCAACAGTGTAAAATTGCAAAGGGTTTGAACATATCATCTACAGTGCATAATATCATCAAAAGATTCAGAGACTCTGGAAGAATCTCTGTGCGTAACGGTCAAGGCCGGAAAACCATACCGGGTGCCCGTGATCTTCGGGCCCTTAGACGGCACTGCATCACATACAGGCATGCTTCTGTATTGGAAATCACAAAATGGGCTCAGGAATATTTCCAGAGAACATTATCTGTGAACACAATTCACCGTGCCATCCGCCGTTGCCAGCTAAAACTCTATAGTTCAAAGAAGAAGCCGTATCTAAACATGATCCAGAAGCGCAGACGTCTTCTCTGGGCCAAGGCTCATTTAAAATGGACTGTGGCAAAGTGGAACACTGTTCTGTGGTCAGACGAATCAAAACTTGAAGTTCTTTATGGAAATCAGGGACGCCGTGTCATTCGGACTAAAGAGGAGAAGGATGACCCAAGTTATCATCAGCGCTCAGTTCAGAAGCCTGCATCTCTGATGGTATGGGGTTGCATTAGTGCGTGTGGCATGGGCAGCTTACACATCTGGAAAGACACCATCAATGCTGAAAGATATATCCAGGTTCCAGAGCAACATATGCTCCCATCCAGACGACGTCTCTTTCAGGGAAGACCTTGCATTTTCCAACATGACAATGCCAAACCACATACTGCATCAATTACAGCATCATGGCTGCGTAGAAGAAGGGTCCGGGTACTGAACTGGCCAGCCTGCAGTCCAGATCTTTCACCCATAGAAAACATTTGGCGGATCATAAAATGGAAGATACGACAAAAAAGACCTAAGACAGTTGAGCAACTAGAATCCTACATTAGACAAGAATGGGTTAACATTCCTATCCCTAAACTTGAGCAACTTGTCTCCTCAGTCCCCAGACGTTTACAGACTGTTGTAAAGAGAAAAGGGGATGTCTCACAGTGGTAAACATGGCCTTGTCCCAACTTTGAGATGTTATGAAATTTAAAATCACCTAATTTTTCTCTTTAAATGATACATTTTCTCAGTTTAAACATTTGATATGTCATCTATGTTCTATTCTGAATAAAATATGGAATTTTGAAACTTCCACATCATTGCATTCCGTTTTTATTTACAATTTGTACTTTGTCCTAACTTTTTTGGAATTGGGGTTGTATATGGATTAGGTTGTCAAGTTTAAAACACTTATTAATTTCAATTACACACTGTAGGTACATTTGGTAATTATTAAGTGATCAATCTCAAATCAGTCTCATTAAATTTGAAGGTTAATAATTAAATTGAATCAGTCTCATTTGAATCGTTTAAATTGAACCAGTCTCATAGTCATTAAATCACTCATGGAATCAGTCTCATTAATTAATACCATTAATTTTGGTGCCTAATAATAAATTACCAAACAGCTAAATTATGGTATATTCCAAATTATTATGATCACTTACCATATTACATAACTTATATGCACCTTTTTTAATTATTTGGGAGATTGGGCAACTTCGGAAATATTGGAACACAAATAAATACACAGTTTCAATAATAATGGAATTTATTATAAAGATTAAAATGGATAATAGCAGATGGAATCATTATATACAAATATGATATGGTGTGTGTGTGTGTGTGTGTGTGTGTGTGTAGGCCTAGCTTGGTTGCTAGATAAGACAAAGGGATGTTATCTAAGTAGAACAAAGGATTAGCTCTGTTGCTAACTAAGGTGTGAGGCCTTATGTAGCTAAGGTAAGACAAAGGAAAGCTAGCCAAGATGTGTTTGAGAGTGGTGGCCACGTGGGGGAGTTGACCACGTGTCACTAATGTCTGCTTGTGTGTGTGAAAGGCCCCATGTGTGTGGCCTACAAAAAAAAAAGGATTAGCTCTGGTAGCTAACTCCACGTGTGTTTGTGGGGGAGGAGTTGACCACGTGGTTAGGTCTATAGCCTAGCAAAAGAAAGAAGCTAGCATGGGATGCTAACTGAGGTGTGGTTGACCACGTGGTGAGGCCTAGATTAGCTTTGTGTTGCTAAGTAGACAAAAGAATTAGCCGTGTGGCTAGCTAAGGTGTGTTGGCGAGTGTGGGGGAGGACCACCACGTGTTAAGGCCTAGTGTTCCCTTGAGACAATACAATTAGCCCTGGAGGCTAATGAAACAAAAGGATTAGCTTTGGATGCTAATGAGCCAAAAGAAATTAACCATAGGCTAATTTCACTAGCTTATAACAGTACTGAATCCACTGAAACCTTGATAAGGTCAAAATGTGTGATAAGGAAATTAAAGTGTTAGTCAGGGATAGAGAGGAGCATGCACAGACGATCTATTAAACAATTGAGAGATTAAACAAAACAATTCAACACGCTACATGTCTACAGTGTGACAAATAAAACATTCCTGAGTTCAAATTCACACTATTTCAATAAAAGCCAATTCCTAAGACTAGATTTTGCCCAAATGCCAAGTCTTACTTAGTATCTCGCTTCTATGCGAGATTATGAAGAGATGTTCTGAGACTTTTGGAGTTTCGCCGTTGTGAAGCACGTAAGTTGCTTCTGTGGAAAGCGCAGAGAACTTCCTGGTCTGGCTCATGGTCGGTCGTGATGAAAAGAAAGTCTCTGATTAAACAATGTGCACAGCGCTTCAATCAGGAGGAATTCTGGTCGCTCCTAATTATAAATTAACTGCTTTGAGCTGCAGTCGTACGTACTTAATGAATGAAACCAGTTGTAACTCACTGAGTTTAAAATCACGCGATCTTAGAGTCTACCGTGGCCAATGGTAAACAAAGAAATCACGCTAACTCGTGGATCTTGCAAGAAAGAAAGAAAAAGACGTCTTATCTGGTTTGCCCGGTGGCGCGAGTGATTCTCCCTGTGTCCGTGTTGAGATCACGGCACCAAAAGAGGAAGACGGAAGCGTTGTTCCGTTACTTATGCATTCATGAAGGACGTGACGGTGATCCCGCCCTGGCGTGACTCAGGTCAACGCGGAAGTGGGCTGATGGGAAATGTAGTTTCTTAAAGACACGGGCTGTTGTAGTTCTTAGACGGACTGTGTACCTACAACACTAATTTCATGAAATTAAGTTTTGTGGGATTTTGTGAAGCCCCATGATTCATATTAATGTAATTGATGAAAGCAAGCCAACATCCATAAATTAAGACACATAACAGTCATTTAATTTAAATGTAGGCGTATAAAAAAAAAAGGGACACACTGCATCGGTTCAGATGGCATTCAAGTAGGTCTGCAGCAATAGTAATTTCCTTACTGCAGTATTTGAAGAATGCCACGGTGTGATTTGTAGTAATAAAACAACCAAACCTCCATGTGTTTAATTGTTCGTTAATTCATCAGACGCAATTTGTTCCTTAACATGTTGAAGTTTTTCAGCTGCAAGAGTTTAAAGTGCATATCCTCGACCAATTTATTTATTTTTTTATATATGAAAAGTATGTCCCTTTACACACTCATCCAGAAGGGTAATTTTGCCCAAGGCCATCTGTCGACAGCAGAAAAAAATAAAATAAAATGCATCTGGAAAAATCCCAAGGGAGTCTGGAGCCAGATTCGTGACGTCACCTGTGGAAGCGTCAGCAGGCTGCGAGAGCTTGCACGGTTTCAGTGCACAGCCTGTGTAGACCAAGCGCTCCCATTTCTCTCTCATTGTCCGGTCTTTTGGGAAACGATGAGTACTAATCCCATCATGATTGGTGTTGCTACACCCTCCTACGATACATCTGTTAACCATTTTAATAATTACGTGATAACGTTGAAGAAATTTGCAGAAAACCATCAGGTCGTTTTCTCATAAACAAACCAGCGCTGACGTAGGATTCAGAGGGAGGCGTCCCGCACGCGACGTCACAGAAATCAGTGTTTGCCGGGAAATTCAAATGCCAAGTTTTTCCAGAGGCGGACCAATTCGCCTCAAATGGCTTGATTTCAACTGAATTTTTCTGGTATTGCGCAAGGTAAAAAAAAAATTCAGAGAATGCAGAATGTTATAGATATTTGACCAAAGTTTAATATAAAATAGGAGAATTACATTGATCTTGCTCCTGAATTTACTCGTGATATGCACTTTAAGGAGCTAAAATTTAACATAAATAAAAAGATAAGTTCTCCATGGTATGACTCTTGTGGAATTATTGAATTCCATAAAAATACTAAAATTGTTATTGCTTGTTAAATTGCTTGATAATATAACCATTACACATGCTCCTGAAATAAAGCAAATGTGTTGCAATTGATTTTTATAATGGTTGATGGGTTTGACTGACATCTGCATTATCCAATTAACAACTTCGCTTGGTTCAGACACACTGCATGTGTGTTTTCAACTAACTTCTTTCCAGCCAGCTGGTTATATTGCACTGAAGGTATTATAATGCCGCGCCCCCCCCCCAGTGTTTCTGTAATATGGGGAGGTCTGACATTATCCTATATTATGTGTTTGCTGTGACAGGGCATTCCCCCCGCCCCCCATTTCTCCCCAATTTTCTCCCTAATTTAGCCATGGCCAATTCCCACCCATCAGACTCCTCTCCAGTATCACATAACAGCTACCAACCAGGGAGGGCTATCATGTGCTTCCTCCAAGACAAGAAACACCAGTTGACCAGGTTTTACTCATACAATGTCAGGGGGCTGCAAAGCACACTCGGACGAAAGCCCAATCCACTTACTTCCTATTAAATGTGCTCTCACACACCCATGACTGGCCAGTGTAACTGACAGGGCAGAGAAAAGAGAGCATGCCATCTCTCCCTCTCAGAGAGCCCAGACAATTTTGCTCTCTTGAGCTCCCAACCACAGATGATTGTGGCGTCATCAGGATTTGAAAATGGCAATATCTGGATGATGGGGAGGATGACAGGGACAACACTTTTCTGCTGTGCCACTTGGGATCCACAGGGCATGCATTTTACGCTACTTCTGGTTAAACTGGGCATGATGAATAAAACTACAACAATATCTTGTGGTTTACTATATACAGTGGTGCTTGAAAGTTTGTGAACCTTTTAGAATTTTCTATATTTCTGCATAAATATGACCTAAAACATCATCAGATTTTCACACAAGTCCGAAAAGTAGATAAAGAGAACCCAGTTAAACAAATGAGACAACAATATTATACTTGGTCATTTATTTATTGAGGAAAGTGATACAATATTACATATCTGAGTGGCAAAAGTATGTGAACCTCTAGGATTAGCAGTTAATCTGAAGGTGAAATTAGAGTCAGGTGTTTTCAATCAATGGGATGACAATCAGGTGCGAGTGGGCACCCTGTTTTATTTAAAAAACAGGGATCTATCAAAGTCTGATCTTCATTTTTGCCATTTTCTTTCAGTCTTTCTACATTCTCTCTTTAAACTGCTAAAGAGAGAATGTAGAAAGACTGAAAGAAAATGGCGCAAATCTAAACTTCACATCCATTATCAAATCCATAAAGAGATGCTTTGTAATTATAATTATGAAATTCGTAAAGCAAGACAGTCTTTCTTCTCCAATATCATAAACAGGAATATGAACAATGCCCGTGTGCTATTTTCAACAGTAGAGAAGCTAACTAATCCCCCACCACAATTAGCACCTGAACTTCTCTCAGTTAATAAATGCAATGAGTTTGCATCCTTTTTCAAAGGTAAAATTGATAAAATACGGCAGAATATTGCTCATAATATATCTCAGCTGCAAAAATTGAAAAACTGCAGTCACCAATGACACAAATAGATAACTTCAACACAATGCCAGAATTTTGTTTAATTGATGAGACTCTTGAAAAAACTGTACAAAATCTCAGTTCCTCAACATCTGAATTGGACATTCTGCCCACCAACTTTAAGTCTGTTCTTCATCTTATAATTACAGATGTGCTTCAAATTATAAATACATCCCTAGAGACTGGCGTTGTTCCTGTGTCCCTGAAAAAAGACGTTGTAAAGCCCCTACTTAAAAAAAATAATCTGGATCCTTCAGTATTAAATAACTACAGGCCAATATCAAATTTACCATTCATCGGGAAAATCCTTGAAAAAATTGTCTTCAATCAATTAACTGCCTTCTTGATATCAAACAGCCGTTTTGATAATTTTCAGTCAGGATTTCATGCCAATCATAGCACTGAAACAGCACTGATTAAAGTTATAAATGACATATGTCTTAATACTGATGCAGGCAAAACATCGGTCCTGGTATTACTGGACCTCAGTGCAGCTTTTGATACTGTTGATCACAACATACTGCTATATCGACTTGAACACTGGGTTGAGTTGACTGGTAAAGTTATCAATTGGTTAAATTCATACTTAAAAGATAGAAGCTTCTTTGTTACCATGGGAAATTGTTCCTCAACGTCAATGTCCTTGACCTGTGGTGTCCCCCCCAGGGGTCGATTCTTGGACCATTACTTTTCAACCTTTATATGCTCCCACTTGGGCAAATTATCAATAACAATTCAATTCTGTATCACTGCTATGCAGATGACACCCAAATTTATCTTGCTCTATCACCTAATGATTATGCCCCCCTTGAATGTCTCTACCAGTGTATCGATCAAATCAACAATTGGATGTCACAAAATTTTCTTCAGCTGAACTCAGATAAAACAGAAGCAATTCTATTTGGAAAAAAAGATGAAAGACTCAGGATTACCAGTATTCTTGACACTAAAGGGATTAAAACTAAAGAAATGGTTAAAAATCTTGGTGTTTTCATTGACAGCGAGCTAAACTTTGACAGGCACATGAAAGCAATCACTAAAACGGCATTCTATCACCTAAAAAACATTTCCAAACTAAGAGAACTTATGTCAAAAAATGATCTGGAAAAACTGAAACATGCCTTCATCTCTAGTAGGGTTGATTACTGCAATGGCCTTTTCACAGGCCTGCCAAAAAAGACCATCAAACGACTTCAGCTGGTGCAAAATGCAGCGGCTAGGGTTCTCACACGAACAAAAAGAACAGAGCACATTACTCCAATTCTAAGGTCCCTTCACTGGCTTCCAGTAAGCTACAGAATTGACTTTAAAGCATTGCTGCTGGTGTACAAATCTCTAAATGGTACAGGGCCCAATTACCTCTCTATGTTGCAGCGGCCTAACCCAATCAGATCTACCAGATCGCAGCAGAAAAAATTTACTATTAAAACCTGTTGTTAAAACAAAGTGTGGTGAAGCAGCTTTTAGCTACTATGCAGTGCAGCTATGGAACCAACTCCCAGAGGACATCAAAAATGCTCCTGCTGTTGGCAGCTTCAAATCTAGGTTAAAGACCAAGCTGTTTTCAGATGCTTTTTGTTAAATAATTAATATTGTCTTCTATACATGTTTTTATAATCTGTACTTTTACAGTTTCTGCATGTTTCAAATTTTACTTAACTTTTATTCTATTTTATTCTGCTGTTTTTTTCTCCCCCATTTGAACTTCTACTTCATTTTATTTCTATTGTTTAATTCTTATTATATTTTTCCCATTTATTTTATGTAATTTTATTCTCTATCGTTTACTGTTTTGCTTTTACTTCTGTAAAGCACATTGAACTGCCACTGTGTATGAAATGTGCTATATAAATAAACTTGCCTTGCCTTCACAACACGTTTGTGGACGTTTATCATGGCATGAACAAAGGAGATTTCTGAGGACCTCAGAAAAAGCGTTGTTGATGCTCATCAGGCTGGAAAAGGTTACAAAACCGTCTCTAAAGAGTTTGGACTCCACCAATCCACAGTCAGACAGACTGTGTACAAGTAGAGGAAATTCAAGACCATTGTTACCCTCCTCAGGAGTGGTCAACCAACAGAGATCACTCCAAGAGCAAGGCGTGTAATAGTCGGCGAAGTCACAAAGGACCCCAGAGTAACTTCTAAGCAACTGAAGGCCTCTCTCACATCGGCTAATGTTACTGTTCATGAGTCCACCATCAGGATAACACTGAACAACAATGGTTTGCATTGTAGGGCTGCAAGGAGAAAGCCACTGCTCTCCAAAAAGAACATTGCTGCTTGTCTGCAGTTTGCTAAAGATCATGTGGACAAGCCAGAAAGCTATTAGAAAAATGTTTTGTGGATGGATGAGACCAAAATAGAACTTTTTGGTTTAAATGAGAAGCGTCATGTTTAGAGAAAGGAAAACACTGCATTCCAGCATAAGAACCTTATCCCACCTGTGAAACATGGTGGTGGTACTATCATGGTTTGGGCCTGTTTTGATGCATCTGGGCCAGGACGGCTTGCCATCATTGATGGAACAATGAATTCTGAATTATACCAGCGAATTCTAAAGGAAAATGCCAGGACATCTGTCCATGAACTGAATCTCAAGAGAAGGTGGGTCATGCACCAAGACAACGACCCTAAGCACACAAGTTGTTCTATCAAAGAATGGTTAAAGAAGAATAAAGTTAATGTTTTGGAATGGCCAAGTCAAAGTCCTGACCTTAATCCAATCAAAATGTTGTGGAAGGACCCGAAGCGAGCAGTTCATGTGAGGAAACCCACCAACATCCCAGAGTTGAAGCTGTTCTGTATGGAGGAATGGGCTAAAATTCCTCCAAGCCAGTGTGAAGGACTAATCAACAGTTACCGGAAATGTTTAGTTGCAGTTATTGCTGCACAAGGGGGTCACACCAGATACTGAAAGCAAAGGTTCACATATTTTTTGCCACTTACAGATATGTAATATTGGATCATTTTCCTCAATAAATAAATGACCAAGTATAATATTTTTGTCTCATTTGTTTAACTGGGTTCTCTTTATCTACTTTTAGGACTTGGGTGAAAATCTGATGTTTTAGGTCATATTTATGCAGAAATATAGAAAATTCTAAAGGGTTCACAAACTTTCAAGCACCACTGTAGTCAGTTTTGCAATAGCAAGATATGCAGTGGGCGGACTTCACGTATCTCAAAGGAAGCTGATAGACTTCACCCTCTCTGGTTGGTCACGGTCATATGATCAAGAAGACCTACCTGGTTGGTGGAACAGGCCAAAATGAGTTCTCTGGGGAATGCTCTAGTTATTGCAGACTGCATTGTACAACAGCTTTCATCCCAGAAACACTGGTAGGCTCAGAAACGTCACGAAATTATGCAGAAAATAACCTCTATAACCTCTTAGACAAAAGTAACACCTTGCTGTCTGGTTGTTCCTGTAGGTGCAGGACAGAGTTCTTTGGTGTATTCCTCTTCATACCACAACAAGAGCTCCTGTCCTGGGTTAATGGATCGACAGCAACGATACAGAATTCCCCCTTGATACTCAAATGCCACAAGATTCTGTTCTTCTTCATAACGGGCACAATTCACATACCTAAAAGAGTGAGGCAACGTTTCAGAAAAAGGTAAAAAATCAGAGTTACAGACTTGGAGAAAGCATGGTGGAGACATCAATGACATGAAGATAAAGTTCTTCCAACAAATGAGGAGCTGTAAAATCAAATCACTAAAACAACCCAACAGCTAGTGTACTGCTCACCTCATCCAATTCACATGCGTTTCTCTTTTGGCATTGATATATTCTTCACACTGCATGCTCCTGTATACCTGTAGAAAAATACCACATTTACTTTTTTTTTTACACAAAATCAATACAGTGGGGCAAAAAAGTATTTAGTCAGCCACCAATTGTGCAAGTTCTCCCACTTAAAAAGATAAGAGAGGCCTGTAATTTTCATCATAGGTACACTTCAAATATGAGAGACAGAATGGGGGGAAAGAATCCAGGAAATCACATTGTAGGATTTTTAATGAATTAATTGGTAAATTCCTCGGTAAAATAAGTATTTGGTCACCTACAAACAAGCAAGATTTCTGGCTCTCACAGACCTGTAACTCCTTTAAGCAGCTCCTCTGTCCTCCACTCGTTACCTGTATTAATGGCACCTGTTTGAACTCGTTATCAGTATAAAAGACACCTGTCCACAACCTCAAACAGTCACACTCCAAACTCCACTATGGCCAAGACCAAAGAGCTGTCAAAGGACACCAGAAACAAAACTGTAGACCTGCACCAGGCTGGGAAGACTGAATCTGCAATAGGTAAGCAGCTTGGTGTGAAGAAATCAACTGTGGGAGCAATTATTAGAAAATGGAAGACATACAAGACCACTGATAATCTCCCTCGATCTGGGGCTCCACACAAGATCTCACCCTGTGGGGTCAAAATGATCACAAGAATGGTGAGCAAAAATCCCAGAACCACACGGGGGGACCTAGTGAATGACCTGCAGAGAGCTGGGACCAAAGTAACAAAGGCTACCATCTACGCCGCCAGGGACTCAAATCCTGCAGTGCCAGACGTGTCCCCCTGCTTAAGCCAGTACATGTCCAGGCCTGTCTGAAGTTTGCTAGAGAGCATTTGGATGATCCAGAAGAGGATTGGGAGAATGTCATATGGTCAGATGAAACCAAACTAGAACTTTTTGGTAAAAACTCAACTTGTCGTGTTTGGAGGAGAAAGAATGCCGAGTTGCATCCAAAGAACACTATACATACTGTGAAGCATGGGGGTGGAAACATCATGCTTTGGGGCTGCTTTTCTGCAAAGAGACCAGGACAACTGATCCGTGTAAAGGAAAGAATGAATGGGGCCATGTATCGTGAGATTTTGAGTGAAAACCTCCTTCCATCAGCAAAGGCATTGAAGATGAAACGTGGCTGGGTCTTTCAGCATGACAATGATCCCAAACACACTGCCCGGGCAACAAAGGAGTGGCTTCGTAAGAAGCATTTCAAGGTCCTGGAGTGGCCTAGCCAGTCTCCAGATCTCAACCCCATAGAAAATCTTTTGAGGGAGTTGAAAGTCTGTGTTGCCCAGCGACAGCCCCAAAACATCACTGCTCTAGAGGAGATCTGCATGGAGGAATGGGCCAAAATACCAGCAACAGTGTGTGAAAACCTTGAAGACTTACAGAAAACATTTGACCACTGTCATTGCCAACAAAGGGTATATAACAAAGTATTGAGATGAACTTTTGTTATTGACCAAATGCTTATTTTCCACCATAATTTGCAAATAAATTCTTTAAAAATCAGACGATGTGATTTTCTGGATTTTTCCCCCCCTCATTTTGTCTCTCATAGTTGAGGTATACCTATGATGAAAATTACAGGCCTCTCTCATCTTTTTAAGTGGGAGAACTTGCACAATTGGTGACTGACTAAATACTTTTTTGCCCCACTGTATATGGCTTTAAATGAGGTTTACAGAAACAAGAACAAATGTCTCATGCCAATATTATTAAGCCTCATGAAGGCTGAATTAAAGGTTTTTGACTGTATCGTAAGATTCACAAAACAGCTGACAAGTTCCAAGATGAATTTAGTAACTATAGGAAAATGCAGGCAAGGCTTTATCAGAATTTAGGCAAAGAAAAGTTTCTCATAAAAGGCTTTACTTCTGACATGGCAAAGCTGTGCTGTGAATCAGACCTCTCTGATAAATATCCATCTGTCCCTTGTGTTTTGGTCTCTAAACAGACAGCTACAAAAATACACAACTTTAAAAGTCAGTTCTGTCTCTAAATGGGTTTTACATAAAATATTTTTGATCTGTACAAGTAATATTTATTTGGGCACCAATCTTGTTTTAGTTCAGTGTAGCAGTGTTCATCTTTAATTTAAATAATTTTAAATTTACTTTTAGTCTTGTGTCCTGAAAATAGTAGTTACATTTTAGTCTTTTTTGTTGTTGTTGTCAAGATTTCATCAATGGAACTCAATTTTAATTTTAGTCTATCAATGTTTTAATCATAATTTCCTCAGATAGTTGCAGGGTACTTGTAAAATATGCCCTGCAGTTTTAAGAGGGCCTGTTGCAGCAGGGGTTTAGCCGGATTCCCCCCAGCATATGGCTGGTTTTGTCACTATACAGAAGTTACAGTACTCAGTGTAAATGAGTGCACCCCCTTTGAAAAGTAACATTTTAAACAATCTCAATGAACACAAACAATTTCCAAAATGTTGACAAGACAAAGTTTAATATAACATCTGTTTAACTTATAACGTGAAAGTAAGGTTAATAATATAACTTAGATTACACATTTTTTTTTCCAGTTTTACTCAAATTAGGGTGGTGCAAAAATGAGTACACCCCAAAACAAAAACTACTACATCTAGTACTTTGTATGGCCTCCATGATTTTTAATGACAGCACCAAGTCTTCTAGATATGGAATGAACAAGTTGGTGACATTTTGCAACATCAATCTTTTTCCATTCTTCAACAATGACCTCTTTTAGTGACTGGATGCTGGATGAAGAGTGATGCTCAACTTGTCTCTTCAGAATTCTCCATAGGTGTTTGATTGGGTTCAGATCAGGAGACATGCTTGGCCACTGAATCATTTTCACCTTGTTGTTCTTCAGAAATCCAACAGTGGCCTTAGACGTGTGTTTAGTCATGTTGCAAAAGTGCATGACAACCAAGGGCATGGAGTGATGGTAGCATCTTCTCTTTCAGTATAGAGCAATACGTCTGTGAATTCATGATGCCATCAATGAAATACAGCTCCCCGACACCAGCAGCACTCATGCAGCCCCACATAAGGACACTGCCACCACCATGTTTCACTGTAGGCACCATGCATTTTTCTTTGTATTCCTCACCTTTGTGATGCCATACAGTTTTGAAGCCATCAGTTCCAAAAACTATCTTGTTCTCTCACTCCAGAGTATAGAGTCCCAGTAGTCTTCATCTTTGTCAGCATGGGCCCTGGCAAACTCTAGGTGGGCTTTTTTGTGCCTGGGCTTTAGGAGAGGCTTCTTTCGTGGACGGCATCCATGCATGCCATTCCTCTGCAGTGTACGCCGTATTGTGTCATGGGAAATAGTCACCCCAGTTTGGCTTTCTACTTCTTTAGATAACTGCAGTGAACTTGCATGCCGATTTTCTTCAACCCTTCTTATCAGAAGACGCTCCTGTCGAGGTGTTAACTTCCATGGACGACCTGGATGTCTCTGTGAGATGGTTGCAGTTCCATCTTTCTTAAATTTTTGTACCACTTTTTCTACAGTATTCTGACTGATAAGTGACTGGATGCTGGATGGAGAGTGATGCTCAACTTGTCTGTTCAGAATTTCCCAAAGAAAATAATTTCTTTACATCACAAAGGTGAAGGCTACAAGATGATCAGCAAAGCTTTACTTATCAGTCAGAATACTGTAGCAAAAGTGGTACAAAAATTTAAGAAAGATGGAACTGCAACCATCTCACAGAGACGTCCAGGTCGTCCACGGAAGTTAACACCTCGACAGGAGCGTCTTCTGATGAGAAGGGTTGAAGAAAATCGGCATGCAAATTCACTGCAGTTATCTAAAAGAAGTAGAAAGCCAAACTGGGGTGACCTATTTCCGGTGACACAATACGGCGTACACTGCAGAGGAATGGCATGCATGGATGCTGTCCACGAAAGAAGCCTCTCCTAAAGCCCAGGCACAAAAAAGCCCGCCTAGAGTTTGCCAGGGCCCATGCTGACAAAGATGAAAACTACTGGGACTCTGTACTCTGGAGGAGTGATGAGACCAAGATAAATGTTTTTGGAACTGATGGCTTCAAAACTGTATGGCGTCGCAAAGGTGAGGAATACAAAGAAAAATGCATGGTGCCTACAGTGAAACATGGTGGTGGCAGTGTCCTTATGTGGGGCTGCATGAGTGCTGCTGGTGTCGGGGAGCTGCATTTCATTGATGGCATCATGAATTCACAGATGTATTGCTCTATACTGAAAGAGAAGATGCTACCATCACTCCGTGCCCTTGGTCGTCGTGCACTTTTCCAACATGACAATGATCCTAAACACACATCTAAGGCCACTGTTGGATTTCTGAAGAAGAACAGGGTGAAAGTGATTCAGTGGCCAAGTATGTCTCCTGATCTGAACCCAATCGAACACCTATGGGGAATTCTGAAGAGACAAGTTGAGCATCACTCTCCATCCAGCATCCAGTCACTAAAAGAGGTCATTGTTGAAGAATGGAAAAAAAAGATTGATGTTGCAAAATGTCTCCAACTTGTTCATTCCATGCCTAGAAGACTTGGTGCTGTCATTAAAAATCATGGAGGCCTAGATGTAGTAGTTTTTGTTGTGGGGTGTACTCATTTTTGCACCACCCTAATTTGAGTAAAACTGAAAAATGTGTAATCCAAGTTATATTATTAACCTTACTTTCACGTTATAAAGTTACAGATGTTATTTTAAACTTTGTCTTGTCAACATTTTGGAAATTGTGTTCATTGAGATATTGTTTAAAATGTTATTTTCAAGGGGGTGTACTCATTTACGCTGAGCACTGTAGGTGGAGTTAGCTATGACTGTAATGGTGATGAGCACTATTTTCATATGAAGACGTTACTTTGTTCAGACCAATGCCGTGTGTGTCTCCTGACTCATATACCCGTTAGAATCCAGGAGCATTATGAAAGCCATGTGAGCAGGGAAGTGAGCGAGTCTAGCAAACCGGATTCACTCCCGCTTCCCAACTACGGTCAGGAACGTTAAAAAGAGGGAAGGCAACATACTGGAATGGATCTTGCTCAGGATATTTCCCCTAGCTGTAAAAATTCCCTTGAGAAGTAAGCTAGGATGACTGTCTGAACAGAACCAGCTATCTTGGGTCACGTTTATTCGTCAGGGCATAATGAACAGAGATTTTGTTTTGCCGTGCTTTTACCGGCCCTCTCTGTGGGCCTGTCATTTCAGGTTCACATGACAGCATGTCTGTTCTCACCGGTCAATCACAACCAAGTTAGCTAATGCACATTAACATTCTACACTAATGCAAAAGCAGTGTGCAGCAGTGAAACAAAAGCCATGGAAAGGTCAAAAATTAAAGGAGGGGCCAAAAAAAAAAAAAACAAACAAACAAACAAACAAACAAACAAACAAACAAACAAACAAACAAAAAAAACAGGCATTAGAGGCATAGGCTTCCAAATGTTTAAAAAAATAATAATAAATCTACAAACTGTTTGGGCATCAGCACCCTGAATTGGCCTGCAATGCCATTTTCAAGGACCAGAATGAAGAGCTTAAAATGGACATTAAAACATAGCTATAGACTAGGCTGTTGCCTCTTGCGGTTACCAGAGGACTAGCCCCCCTGTAACCCTACCTGTATAGGTGAGAGGCCGAGGGCTATGGAAACGAAGGTCAGCGCCGCCCAATGTGCCTGACTGCATGGAGCGGGAAGGACTTTAGAGATGGGCTAGGCTGCATGTTCATTTAAAACTGCTGTAACTTGCCCCACCATAACTGACTATCATATGTACCAGAGATTTCCAAGCTTGTTGGGGCTGAAGCACATCAAAAGGTCAAATCAGAATGTCAAGGCACACCAAATTAAAAGTTGGCTATCGATTATGAAGAATGTCACACACATTATGATGGGCTAGAAGGTCATTTGCAAAATTTGACCCAGATTGCCAAATAATTATTAAAACAGATAGGTAAATCAGACAGGCAATTGTATAATTTTTTTTAAAAATGTGAGGCAACGCTCATTACAGCGTTTTCCATGAGTTACCTAGACTGTAGTGACGGAAGCATTTTCAGAACACAAACACCATTTGATTTGAGACTGATAACACCAAGTGTCCACTCCAGTCATCCACTAGTCCAAACACAATACGATGGTTATCAATTTAAAACAGCAAACAGATAACATCAATGGAGAAGTTGGCATTGATAATTAGCATTCATCAAACTTGAGCTTAGAGAACGTTAACATCAGCATGTCCGACTCTCATCTCCTCGCTTTAAAACAGTGCACGGTTAAATTTGTAGAGTTTTAGCTTATTTGAGTCAGAAAAGCTGCTAACGCATCCGGTAGCATGTATTTGTCATTCAAAACACAAGTGCATGCTCTAACCAGAGTTCAAAATAGGTTTATTTTTGGCTAAAATGAAATTATTCTGCATGTTCTCTATTCAATATTTTAAATTTTCTAAAAAAAATAAATAAACCAGTTGAACACAGGTAACCACTTCTGCTTCATTTCTTTGAGGGCTGAAGTGTATGCTCTAGTCATTTTTTTTAACCGTTTATGAACTGTTAAACTCCTTAACCATGCTTTGCGGGTGTGGCCTTTTTGCTGTGGCATCACCATTCATATCGACACAACCAGTGTGTTTATGCTTAAATTACTAAAGCACAAAATTTTGTGCAAGGTCTTCCTAGATCTAAAACTCTTAATTTTGCTCGCAAAGTGCTCCAGTTTGATACATTTAACTTTAAAATAAATAAAATGATCTCACAGGGGAGCATGCCCCCAGAGCGAGGTCCACTGACCCTAGTTTCACAAAATCCTGAGGGAAACACTATTATTCTGTCTTTTTTTTTTAATAACTACTGCCAGAGGAAAAGCTACCGTTCTTTTGCAAGTTAGGGTAGCTGTGAAAGAAATCTCTCTCAACTCAAATGTACAAGTAGGTGACCGTGATTATGCAACATATCCTAGAAGCATGATGATGTTCAAAAATAAACTTGACGGGTAGTGAACTAATGTGGCAAGTGTGTGTGGAAGGAGAAATCATGAGACGGAGAGCTCCGCTTTTGAATATAAAAAGTGTGTCATTGCATATCGTATAACGAAATTGGACGCCATCCTACCAGTGCAACATCTGCTTATTTTAGATTTAATTATTTATTTCGGTCATTTCAACTTTCAATAACATACACACTGGTTACATACATATCAGCAAGAAAGACTGAAAAGGATTAGACTGAAGCAAAAGTTTATCGCATCTACCCTCATCACAT
The DNA here is from genome assembly GCF_027579695.1 of Neoarius graeffei. Lineage (NCBI taxonomy): Eukaryota > Metazoa > Chordata > Actinopteri > Siluriformes > Ariidae > Neoarius > Neoarius graeffei. The sequence goes on from NC_083569.1 coordinate 30,568,559, forward strand.
TTCATAAATTAATAAATCTTTTTTTTATGCCAAAGGAATTAAGGAAAGAAACAAAAATGAAAAAAAAAGCTAAAATTAATAGTAACAATAGTATCTGTTACATTTTGTTCAATACGATTTTACAGCTTTCAATTTCAAATGAACACCAAAACATACATATTGGATTTTGACATTTTCGTATTCTGTAGCGTTACATATCAAGTAGCTGGATCAAATTTAAATCAAACCATTTTTTTCCCAAACATATTTCATATCTCAGTTTTGTATTTACTGATAATCTTGTTTGTATGCTTTAAGGCCTTTAAGCGTGTTACACAGTTTCATTTCATTTTCAAGACCATTCCATAAATTAACTCCTGTTATAGATATACACCTCTGTTTCACATTTGTTCTGAACTTTGTTTTAACAAACATATGCGAGTTCCTCTTAATTCATAATGACTCTCTCTGATTTGAAAGAACCTCTGAATAGTCAGGGATAGTTTTGTTTTTGATTTTAAACATAAATTGAGCAATTTTGTAATCCTCAAAATCACGAAATTTAAGGCCATTCAAGTTTATAAACAACTGATTGGTTGGTTCACTATAACATACGTTGTGTATGATCCTAATAGCTCTTTTCTGCAATATGAAGATCGGGTTTGTGATTGTTTTACATGCGTTTCCCCAGACCTCCACACAATAAGTTATGTATGGAACAAGCAGAGAATTATAAAGTGCGTGCAATGATTTTTGGCTTAGAATGTGTTTAGTTTTATGAAGTATTGCAATAGACTTGGACATTTTTGTTTTTACATGTTTAACTTGACTTGACAGGTAGTGAACTAATGTGTGTGGAAGGAGAAATCATGAGACGGAGAGCTCCACTTTTGAATATAAAAACGTGTCGTTGCATATCGTACAACGAAATTGGATGCCATCCTACCAGTGCAACATCTGCTTATTAAAAATAAAGAAATAAAATATGTCCACATAATATATATTAACAACTCAAAAACTCTAAAAAGACATACACGCACAAAACATTCACACACTGCTGTTTTTTTTTTTTTAATTGCACAGTCCCTTTAAAACAAGCACTGTTTAGTGCAGTTATGGCTCTTGGGTAGAAGCTCTTTTTCGGTCTATAGACCCCTTACACTGACATCACATTTACGTTAGCAACGGTCACTACCCTACCCTATACCTGGGGGACAAGCAAACTTTGTTTACATACTGTTCACATACTGAAGCCAAGCAAAGATGTCAGACGTCTGTTGCTGTTGTCTGAAGAAAACTACAGCTAAAAAAGCTCTACTAACGGATTACTTGGATAATCTTAGTTATAAAGAAGTGAAGGATACATGGAAATTAGAGTTTATTAGTGGCTATGATCTGTACAAAATTCCTCAAAACCAATGGAGTGACGGTGCAGATTTGTGGCCTAGTGTTGGCTACATGTTGGAATGTACTTTCCTTTTCCAGAAGAATCCGGACATGGAACAGTTTAAAAAAAACAAAAAACTGCACACCCCACTATATAAACAAGAAAACCTTTGTGGAAAGAATTTTTACCGACATCAGCTTTAGGGAACAGAATGCTGCAAAAGCCTGAGCATTTACTCTCAAAGGACTACTACTTGAACTGTGGGCTAGATGGTATTCCCGGCCCGCCATGTCTCAACAACCTCAAGGACATCAAGTTACAGAGCTATTTGCACTCATTTATACATTGATATTTATGATTTGTTAAAAAAGAAATAAATCTCTGAAGTATTATTATTTGTAAAATAACGTTATCTTGCTCTAGACTTTCAATGTTGTAAGATTTTATTTTAATTTTAACTAATAGTGGATGGTACAATAATTACAAATGCAAACAGAATCGGCACATTCCAGTTGTAGCTGTAGTCATATAGCTAACTATAATCATATAGTTAACCATAATCACCCTTGTAATAATAATTTCAATAAACTGTTCATGTTCAGTTCCCTCTTCATTTATTCTCTATTCAAAAGGCACAACTGAGTCACACAGGTTGATAAGTGTGCAACAGACAGTAACAATTTTATCCAAAATTGTTTTTCCTGCCTTAGTCGATTTATTTCCATTTCACATGCCTGCAGCTGTTGTAAAGTTTAGTGCGTTTGTGTAGAACTCTCTCAAACTGTAGGTTCATTACTACACTCTGGCTCCAGGTTGACATTTTGCACAGGACTGAGTTCCTCTGATAACAGAAGCAAAGCTTCAGCGCTTTTTGCTCTTAATCTTTTCTGTTCTTTCAGGATGCATCAGGAGCATGTCGCTCCTTGTTGGGATTTTTTAACGAATTACGTCCGCATTGTTTGTTTGGTGCCCAATCTGGGTTTTCCATGTCGAATAAGGAAGTTGGTTCATCTGGAAGAAAATCATTTGATTTTGTCTGAACACCTTCATGAAGAAGCTAATTCAAATGTGAGCAGAAATAAAAGGAGATTCTTAAACTCTTACATACTCTGTTGCACCTGTCTATTTAAAAAAAAATACATTTTAAATAGTCGCAAATTTCTCTGCAATTTTCAGGGTTAGCTCCTCTCACTGTATTCTCTTTAACCACTCATTTCTTCATTGTTCTTGAAGCATTTGCTTCTCTTCGTTAACATTTTTCTTCATAGCAGGGAAATGGTAATATCTTTTATCTATTCCTCGATTTAAATGATTGGAACAACCAAAAACAGCGCAAAAATGAACCATATTTAAGACTGGTTAAGCCTTGCTTACACGAAAACTGGTGTCTTTTCACCTGGGGGTCAATTATCACGTGATGCGTAATGTCATGTGCAAGGGGTCTATTTGTCCATTTCTTAATTGACCTGAACTGCCTGCCCAAGGGCAGCAGTTCAAACAGAGAATTTCTGGGGTGGGACGGATCTTTTAATATACTGTACTGAGGGTTCTTTTGAGGCAGCAGGAACTGTAAAGCTCTTCCAGGCAGGGAAGAGGGCATCCGATGATCATCTGGGTGGTGGTGACAACCCTCTGGAGAACTTCTCTCTCTGCTCCTGTGCAGCTGACAAACCACACACTGATGCAGTATGTATGCAAGTATGTTCTCTATGGAGCAACAATAGAAGGACACAAGCAGTTTTTGAGGGAGGTCATTCATCCTGAGGATCATCAGGAAGTAAAGTCTCTGCTGTGCGTTCTTTATCACTTGTGTGGCATTAGAGCTCCAGGTCAGCTCCTCCTCTATGTGCACACCAAGGAACCAGAAGTCCAGGATCCTCTCTACATATTGCGCACTGATGAGAATAGGCTGAAAGTCCATTTTCTTTTTCCTGAAGTCTATGATCAGCTCCTTAGTTTTGGTGGTTGAGGACCAGGTTTGTTGACTCAGCACCACCCAGACAGCTACTCAACCTTGTGCTGATAAGCAGACTCCTTCCCCCCCAGAGATGAGCCCCACTATGGTATGATCATCTGCAAATATGATGCCATTACGGGAGCGAGCAGGGTGCAGTTGTAAGTGTAGAACAACTTGTTTAATCCTAGATAAAGCCGTGGCACAGCAGTTATGCTCATATTTACATAGGAATAACATCCATGAAATGTATCAGTCAGGATTTAGACCTCATCATCGCAAATAGACAGCTCTGGTTAAAGTAGTAAACGACCTACTGTTGGTGTCTGATCAGGGCTAGGGATGGAGAAAACTTAAAAAAAAAAAAAAATCTAGACCGACCACCGAGCCTCATTAGCCGGTTAAAGTCGGTTAACCTATGAGTTTAAACAGGGATGCAAACGGCGCACCTTTTGGCGGATGCCGCCTTTTTCACGGCTGAATCATGCAGATCCGATTTTTTTTGGGGGGGGAGGGGGCGCGTTGGAGTGTCTGAATCATTTCATCAGAGTAAATTCTGCATTAAAATTACTAAATAAGCAAATGCCGTTACAGTCCATGAAACATAGGAAGTATGAGAAGAAAACAGTAAATCAGAAAGCTGCGCACGTTTTCGCGGAAGCTGCGCAAATGTGCGGCGCAGCTTTCTGATTTACTGTTTTCTTCTCATACTTCCTATGTTTCATGGACTGTAACGGCATTTGCTTATTTAGTAATTTTAATACAGAATTTACTCTGATGAAATGATTCAGACACTCCAACGCCCCCCCTAAAAAAAAAACAAAAAAAACCGGATCTGCGCGATTCAGCCGTGAAAAAGTTGGCATCTGCACCTTTAGTTTGTGTGGAGAGATATGATCTGCAATAACATGCATTGTTGGCTACAGACCGAAACATACTTTCAGAATGCACTGGCCAAGGCAGGACTAAACTTGATGTGCCTTCTAATAATAATTTAAAAAAAACAGAATAGTAATTTGTAAGCTAAAAAGCCTGTGTCTACACTTTTCTTTCGCCGAGTGGCAGCTGTCTTCAACTGGGGCGGGAGGGCAGGACATGACTGAATGGGTGTTTCTGATTTGTCAGCTGTCATCCTTACACCGCATGGCATGCCCCAAGCGTTTACAACACAGAATTCCAGGTTCTCCGCTCCAAAATCGGCAGCTTCAAAACGATTGATTTTTTTTTTTTTTAACCAACAACCAAAAAAAAAAAAATTAACCGGTTGACGTTGATTCGGTCAACCATCGATCAAACGGTCATCGGTTAACATCCCTAATCAGGGCTGTGTCTCGCTGCTTGTGTTGCTTGACCTTAGTGCAGCATTTGATACCATTGATCATTCCATTCTTCTGGACAGACTAGAAAATGTTGTGGGAGTTAAGGGAACGGCCCTCTCCCGGCTCAGCTCTTATTTAACTGATCGCTATCAGTATACTGATGTAAATGGTGATTTTTCTAGACATACTGCATTTTTTATATCTCAGGGCTTTACATTAGCACCCGCCAAATGCAGATAAAATTTGGCTTTGGCGGGTAATAACTTTAGTCTCACTAGCCACTTTGGTGGGTGGTTTATTCTGTGGTATGACGATATATTTTAATTGCAGTTTTCTCTGAAGGCATCTGATATAATAAACGCATTGCAATGTAATATTACACGCCTACAACTCCCATGAGCACCTGCGTAAACATTGATATATTAGAATTGTTTAGAACGTTCGTTAACGTCTCAGATAAAATCAAATGATACGGTAACCTGCGGTTAATGAACAAGGCAACAAAGTTGCTGACGACTGACAAGCGCACTGTGTGGCAGCATATAGCTGGAGTTTCAAACCCTGCTGCTCAGGAAAAAAGGGGCATAAATGAGCAGGGCTGGAGCAGCATTTTAAAATCACCGAGGTCCGTGATGCGCAAAGCGCGCGCTGAAAAATGTTCGCTATATTTAAATGACGGGTGAATTACACACCACACAAGAGATCTCATCTCATTATCTCTAGCCGCTTTATCCTGTTCTACAGGGTCGCAGGCAAGCTGGAGCCTATCCCAGCTGACTACGGGCGAAAGGCGGGGTACACCCTGGACAAGTCGCCAGGTCATCACAGGGCTGACACATAGACACAGACAACCATTCACACTCACATTCACACCTACGGTCAATTTAGAGTCACCAGTTAACCTAACCTGCATGTCTTTGGACTGTGGGGGAAACCGGAACACCCGGAGGAAACCCACGCGGACACGGGGAGAACATGCAAACTCCGCACAGAAAGGCCCTCGCCGGCCACGGGGCTCGAACCCAGACCTTCTTGCTGTGAGGCAACAGCGCTAACCACTACACCACCATGCTGCCCAGATTGGCTCGTTCATAGCAAAACCGAAAATACCATGTACTGCGAAGACTGTAGAAAGTCTGGCAAAGACAGGCACCAGTAATTTTAAACTCGAAACTATAAAGGACCACGAAAAGTCAAATGCACACATCGGTACTATAACATCAAAACCGGCTGGTTCACGACAGGACAGAATTGCCTTCAGTCCCTGGCCGTCATGAAGTCGGCTGAGCTGGAGAGGATGGAGCTGCCATTTAGAAACGTTCACATGATTGTAAAGAAGTTGATCCGCCCCAGCTATCAACTTATGACCTGCTGGAAGCCTCAGGTCACGAAGACCATTTTTCATGGACCATTAAGACTCATCTGATGATGAATGTAATGAGGACATTTAAATGTCTCTCTCTACACACGTTCTCACACACACACAATTAATAGATAATACATAATACACATAATACTTACATATCAAAACATCAAATGTTTTTCAATGATAAATGTTTTGAATTGGACTTTTAATATTAGAATCAGTTCAATTGTACTGAATGTTATTTTTCATATACGATATTTCATATTGTAAGGGGCTTGAATTTGAGTTCAATAAACAGAATACTCTGCTTATATTTGTCTGAATTGGTTCCATGTTTTCATAGAGGGAGCGACCTTAACAGCACTGAATACTTGAGTGCTACTGTACAGATACATTATACGCTGCCATTCATAATTAAATCTAGATCTTCCAAACTTTAACGTATCATGGTGAAGAAAAAACTGCGATTTCCTGGCAACAAAATTGTGACTAGTGAAAAGGCTGAATGGCTAGTGACTCAGGAAAACCACTAGCCACAGTGGCCGGTGAGCAAAAAAGTTAATGTAAAGCCCTGATGTATATAAAAAAAAAAAAATCCTTCTCACCCCTGGCGGGGGGGTGGTATCCATGTCATCCTCAAGCTCGGGTCCTCTACCAGAGGCCTGGGAGTTTGAGGGTTCTGCGCAGTATCTTCGATGTTCCTAGTACTGCGCTCTTCTGGACTAAGGCTTCAGATGTTGTTCCTGGGATTTGCTGGAGCCACTCTCCCAGTTTGGGGGTTACTGCCCCAAGTGCCCCCACTACCACGGGGACCACGCAACCCTTGACCTTCCACATCTGTTCCAGCTGCTCTTTCAACCCTTGATACTTCTCAAGTTTCTCATGTTCCTTCTTCCTGATGTTGGCGTCAGCTGGGATCGCCACATCTATCACCACCACCCTCTTCTGCTCTTTGTCCACCACCACTATGTCAGGTTGGTTAGCCAGGATCTGTTTGTCAGTCTGGAAGCTGAAGTCCCACAGAACCTTGGCCCTGTTGTTCTCAGCCACCTTCTGTGGTATGGCCCATTGGGACTTGGGTACTTCTATTCCATACTGGTTGCAGATGTTCCTGTATACTATCCCAGCCACTTGGTTGTGCCTCTCCATGTACGCTGATCCAGCTAGCATCTTACGCCCTGCTACTATGTGCTGGACTGTTTCAGGGGCTTCTTTGCAGAGTCTGCATCTTGGGTCTGATCTACTCTGGTAGATCCTGGCCTCTATGGTAGAGGTCTGCGCGGGTCAGATTTTTCAGTCCCGCTCCCGCCCGCATTGTGCAGTCCCACTCCCGCCCGCAAAGAATTATGATTTTCAGTCCCGCTCCCGCCCGCGCCTGCCATATTTTGTCCCACTCCCGCCCGCAAATCCCGCATGATGCAGACGTTCGCGTTATTTCTCAGGAAAGTTCTTGTCTTGACACAGCGTGATGGTGCCCCGTCCCCTACTGTGAGTGGATTTGAGCATAAATATCTACAGCTCACGTTCACGTTTGTTATTTACCTTGTTTCTGAATTCAGCATGTAGTGTCTCTAATAATAATAATAATAATAATAATAATAATAATAATAATGGGCGGCACGGTGGTGTAGTGGTTAGCGCTGTCGCCTCACAGCAAGAAGGTCCTGGGTTCGAACCCCGGGTCCGGCGAGGGCCTTTCTGTGTGGAGTTTGCATGTTCTCCCCGTGTCCGCGTGGGTTTCCTCCGGGTGCTCCGGTTTCCCCCACAGTCCAAAGACATGCAGGTTAGGTTAACTGGTGACTCTAAATTGACCGTAGGTGTGAATGTGAGTGTGAATGGTTGTCTGTGTCTATGTGTCAGCCCTGTGATGACCTGGCGACTTGTCCAGGGTGTACCCCGCCTTTCGCCCGTAGTCAGCTGGGATAGGCTCCAGCTTGCCTGCGACCCTGTAGAAGGATAAAGCGGCTAGAGATAATGTGATGTGTGTGTGAATAATAATAATGTGCTGTCAAGCGATTAAAATATTTAATCACGAATCGCACATTTTTGTCACATGAGAAACCATTGTAATTCTCTGATCAGCATAAAAAAGTGAATGGGCTTGCTTTGTACCAATGGTTTTTTTTTTTTTATTGCAAAGCAGAGCTAGCAAGAGAACCATGAGTGCAGTGATTTACTGCTTGAGTTAGTCTACAACTCTAATCAGAGAGACAGGTTACACAGTGACGGTAGGCTTGACATGCTTGATTATAATATAAAGTACACTATTATATTAACTTTAAGTTGTTCGTTGATAAATATTGCATTGAATCTGATCTTTACTGTTTCAGCTCACTTAACACATTTTGTACTTTTACACTTTCTGCCTGTTGATGCGTCGCGCTGTCCAATCAGAGGCGGCCAAATTTGCATATTACAGGAAGGATTTCTGGGATAGCATTGAGTTTACAGACTCTGTCTTCTTAAAACTGAATAAATATTTAAAAAGAGCCAAATGAGCCAGTCTTTTGAACGGCTCTTTTCAAAGAACGGATCACAAAGATGCAGATCCTATCAAAGAGCCATAAATCCCATCTCTACTAGTTTCAAAAGCTTATGAAAAACCTACATCATGTCACAGAGTGTTAATCTCGCGATAAAAAAAAATTATCGCCATTAAAATTGAGTCAAGTTAATGCGACATTTTTTACAGCACTAATAATAATAATAATAATAAAAAAAGACAGGCGAGCACGTAATTCCAAGTGGAAATTTGGTATATTTATTGTTCAGCCATACAAAACATTAGGCTAACCCAGTTTACATTTGTTAAGCATTTCTAACTAGAATATCCTATAGAATACCCTATAAGCATAGCATATATAAATGTTATAACAAAACACAGTCCTAGCCTACAACAACAACAAAAAAAAGACAGTATAGGCTACTGTAGCCATTATAGGGCTATGGTTGCACATTTCTAAAACTATTTGGGCTTGAGCCTCCGTGCAAGTGTTAAACTCAATATAACATAGCTGACCTTGTTTGAATATGAATAAGAAAAACGAGAAAATCAAACGCAGGTAAACGAAACAACTAAGCCTATTGCTTAGGCTATCGGGTTCTTTGAACAGCTATGGAGAAACAGCAAATTGTTCACTGTTGAGGGCTTCAACATACTGCGCCTTTCCTCCAGTATGCGATCACATATGCTGAATGCGCGCTCGGATGGTGCGCTGGAACCTGGAATGGCCAGTACATGCCGTGCCAGTTTGGCAAGTGTGGGAAAGTCATAGCAGTGATTTTTCCACCACAGCAGGATATCTTTAGATTGGTGTGATTCGGATCCAATGAGTTTCACTTTCAGATAATCATCAATCTCGGAGTTTAAACACTTCGATTCAGCACCCGTAGCACCGACATCCTCCCATTCCTCAAAGTCACGAAAAGTGACCTTTTTAGGTGGAGGTGGCTCCGCGCTTTCATCAGTTTGGGCATCAAACCCCAACTCCTCGGTCATCTCTTTCACAGCTTCCGTCACATATTGTCTTTCATTTGCATTGATCATCCTAAGATTTCAGGACTCTTGACTTTTTAACAGTAAATGTACCTCTTTTTAAAGCAGCACTTACTTTTGAAGCACTGAGATTCAGTAAAGGAGCTCTGCTCTTCTGCCATGATCGGAGATCTCAAACACGGAAGAGGAAAGGAATCGAGAAACGAATGAGAGTTATTTATCCTCTCCTGGATCAGAATCAGAATTCTGATGACCAGCTCATCTAAGGTGTCATTGAGGCATCATGTTAGTGTGGGTCACTGGAGGCTGGGTGTGAACGGCGAGTCATTAGAGTGATCAAAGGATTTCCCGTTAGGGTGATCAATGGCAAATTTAAGATGCCATTCCTCACTCAATCTGGCAATCTGACTCTCTCTGCAAATTTAGGCATCTTAAAATGTTTTTATTATTGCCAAATAAAATATCCAGCACAAATTAAATATGATAGACGTAAAATAATAATTTATAAATTTTATTTCAAACACGTTTTTAGTTAGCGGGACTGCAGCTTATCACCGCTCCCGCCTGCGCCGCATGTGTGCGCTCCTGCCCGCATATGTGCACTCACAGTCCTGCTCGCGCCCGCAATGAGCTTTCAAAATTTGTCCCGCGCCGCACTGCTTTGTGGCGGGTCCCGCGGGACACCCACGGGAGTGCAGGGCTCTACTCTATGGCTCTTGTGCTTATGGCCTGTTCTTGTGCTGCCATGATTAGTGCCTCTGTGCTGTCTGTCAGTCCTGCATTATCCAGCCACTGGTAGGATTTCTTGATATCAGCCACTTCCTCTATCTGACGGTGGTACATACCATGTAGGGGTTTGTCCCTCCAGGTTGTCTGTTCCTCCTCCTCTGCGCTCTCATCAGGGTTCTGCTGCCTGAGACATTCACTTAGCAGTTCATCCTTTGGGGCCATCTTTCTAATGTATTCTCGGATTTTCGATGTTTCATCCTGGACCGTGGTCTTGACGCTCACTAGCCCTCGGCCTCCCTCTTTCCGCTTAGTGTATAGTCTCTGGGTGCTGGACTTGGGGTGGAACCCTCCACGCATGGTGAGGAGCTTTCTAGTCTTGATATCTGTGGCTTCTATCTCCTCCTTTGGCCAGTTTATGATACCAGCGGGGTATCTGATGACTGGTAGTGTGTACATGTTGATGGCTCGGACCTTGTTCTTACCATTCAGCTGACTTTTCAGGACCTGCCTTACTCTCTGGAGGTATTTGGCTGTGGTTGACTTCCTTGTGGCCTCTTCATGGTTTCCATTAGCCTGTGGGATGCCAAGGTACTTGTAGCTGTCTTGGATATCCCCTATGTTGCCCTCTGGTAGGTCAATCCCCTCAGTCCGGATCATCTTGCCTCTCTTTGAGACCATCCGGCCACACTTGTCCAATCCGAATGACATCCCTATGTCATCGCTGTAGATCTGGGTGGTGTGGATCAGCGAGTCTATTTCTCGCTCGTTCCTGGCATACAGCTTGATGTCATCCATGTAGAGCAGGTGGCCCCACTACGGAATCGGTATCCGTAGCCGCTCTTCGTGATGATCCGACTGAGGGCGTTCAGGCCTATGCAGAACAGCAGTGGTGATAGCGCATCTCCTTGGTATATGCCGCACTTGATGTTGACTTGGGCAATGGGTTTTGAGTTGGCCTCTCGGGTTGTCTTCCACATTTCCATTGAGTTCTGGATGAAGGTCCTTAGGTTCCTGTTGATCTTATACAGTTCCAGACATTCCAGTATCCATGTGTGTGGCATTGAGTCGTAGGCTTTCTTGTAGTCAATCCAGGCAGTGCACAGGTTGGTCTGTCTCTTCTTACAGTCTCGGGTGACTGTTCTATCGACCAGTAGCTGGTGCTTGGCTCCTCTGGTGTTACTGCCAATCCCTTTCTGTGCCTCGCTCATGTATTGAGCCACATGCTGACTCATTCTTGCCGCAATGATGCCTGACAGGGCCTTCCATGTTGTGCAGAGACAGGTAATTGGCCGGTAGTTGGATGGGATGGGTCCCTTCTGGGGGTCCTTCATGATTAGGACTGTCCTGCCTTGGGTTAGCCATTCATATCGGGGCCTGGTGCTGTCCAGCTCTTCATCTTTGACACTCTTTCTTGGACGTCTGCCATTGAGATGGTTACTGGTTCTTGTTCTGGGAGGTTGCTGTGGTCAGCTCTTAGGCATCGGTGTTGTGTGATGCCTTTCTTTCCCTCAGCTCTTGGTGGGTCTGACCGGTTGTTGTTCCCCTGTCACTGAGAGTACACCTTGGCTGGTTCAGTGGAGAACAGCTTGTTTATTCTCCTGGCTTCTCCCTCCTTGGTGCATCTCTTCAAATACTGTTTGTTATGTCCTGAGCCCACCTGCTGTACTGTGTATCTCAGTGATGGTTCTTGATTGTGGGTTTCGAAGTATCCAATTCGTCACACATTCGCTGCATGTATCCCCTCTCTCTGGGATTGCTTGTATAGTAGCATTCCAGCAAATCCGTATTTTCTGTCCTCGTCCATCGATGGATTGTTCCATCCTCAATGTCCTCGTCCATCCTCGATGTCTTGTTCCAGTAGCCCATTTCTCATCAGGTTCCCTAGCAATTGACGCAGATCTTGTTGACCCGGGCGACGTCTGAGCCAGTATGACTCTATCAGTTATGTCTTCACTCATCATGAGGTCTTGCCTAAGGACCCTTACTAGATGATGTTTTGCCCCGACCGGGATTCAAACCCCGATCTCCCGTGTCGTAGTCAGTGAGCATTACCACTGTACTATCCAGCTGATGATAACCTCTGGGTGATATTATTCATAAACATGATATTAGTTTCCACTGTTATGCTGATGACACAGTTGTATGTTTCTACAAAACCTGATGAGAGACACCAGCTTAATAGAATTGAGAAATGTGTAAAGGATATTAGACACTGGATGCTTATTAACTTCCTTCTGCTTCACTCTGACAAGACTGAAGTACTTGTACTAGGACCACATACAGCTAGAAGTAAGTTTTCTGATTACACAGTGACTCTGGATGGCCTTTCTGTTTCTTTACGTGCAGCAGTAAAAGACCTCAAGGTAATTATTGACCCCAGACTTTCATTCGAAACTCACATTGATACCATTACCCGGTTAGCTTTCTTTCATCTCAGAAATATTTCTAAGAGAAAAAAATTCAATGTCACTAAACGACGCGGAAAAATTAGTTCATGCTTTCGTTCCCTCCAGGTTGGATTATTGTAATGCCTTACTGTCTGGATGTTCCAATAAGTGTATAAACAAGCTCCAGTTAGTTCAAAATGCAGCAGCAAGAGTCCTTACTAGAACTAGAAAATATGACCCCATCACCCCTGTCTTATCCACACTGCATTGGCTCCCAGTCAAATGTCACATTGATTGTAAAATACTATTATTGACCTTGAAAGCACTGAATGGTCTCGCACCACAGTACCTGAGTGAACTTCTGCTCCTCTATGACCCACCACGCCTACTTGGATCAAAAGGTGCAGGCTATCTGCTGGTACCTCCCATAGTGAAGGCTACATCAGGGGGCAGAACCTTTTCTTACAAAGCCCCACAGTTATGGAACAGCCTTCCAAGTAGCGTTTGGGAATCAGAAACAGTCCATGTTTAAGTCTCGGCTGAACACATAACAAAAGGCTTGGCTAAACAGATAAGAGTGTTTATGAGAGAAAGGAGTAGATCTGGAGGGTCCTCAGACAGGTGTTTTGGTAAACTGGCATGTATGGATGTTGTCAGTCCCCCACTCACTTGCTCACTCAAGTTTGTTGATCCTGTAGTGGCTGCTGCTTTATGTCCTGGGGCTCCCTCATGCCTGTGTTACCTTCTGGCTCTCCCCTTTTAGTTATGCTGTCATAGTTAGTTTTGCCAGAGTCCCTGCTTGGGACTCTGGCAAAACTCAGTGCAAATTGTATACTGATCCTACTCATCAGGTGACATTGGGCATACCCAACAACCTGTGTTTTCTCTCTTTCTCTCCCCCCTCCCCCATCTGTCCCTCTGAGTTGCATGGCAATCCTGACCTCTTCTGCTCCTCAGACCTGCCTGGTCCATTCTGATGCCCTACATCTGGTTGGAGTCTCATCACATCGCTCCTGTGGAGGATGGCCCCATATGGACAGTTGAAAGTCACACTTGGAAGATGCTCTGGACTCTTACAGTAATGCTTTTATGGCTGAGGACTACAGCTGACTTGCTAACTTTAGGACTGCCGCTGTCATGAACAGTTCTGCACTCAAGTTTCCATCAATGAAGAGTTAGAACATCAACAAAACAGACTTCATGTTAAAAATGTTATAATCACATTGTCTATCACCAAAATGAGGATGGATTCCCTTTTGAGTCTGGTTCCTCTCGAGGTTTCTTTCTCATGTCATCTGAGGGAGTTTTTCCTTGTCACAGGTTTGCTCATTGGGGATAGATTAGGGATAGAATTAGCTCATGTTTTAAGTCATTCAAATTCTGTAAAGCTGCTTTGCAACAATGTCTATTGTTAAAAGCACTATAAAAATAAACTTGACTAGAGGTTGAAGAGAGGGGAGCCATTGCTGAGGTGATGTGGGGGCCTTCTCTCACCCTCTGTGAGCGATCAGACAGGAAGTCCCTAATCCAGAGGCAGATGGATTAAGACAGTCCCAGGTCTGTCAGGTTGGACACCAGTCGGTGAGGGAGAATGGTGTTGAATGCTGAGCTAAAGTCCACAAAGAACAGCCTAGCAAAGCTCTCCTGAGGGCAGTGTGGAGAGTTGTAGCTATGGTGTCCTCTGTAGACCCGTTAGCTCTATAAGCATACTGGTCTCTAACATGGGTGGGGGACTTGAGATGATGCAAGTCTGAACCAGTTGCTCAAAGCACTTCATGATGACGGGAGTAAGTGCCACTGGACAGTGGTCATTCAGGCTGCTAATGATCTTTTTTTGGCAATGGAAGATGGTAGAGGACTTCAGGCAGGGTGGGATGGTGGACTGGGATAGGGACTGATTGACTTATGTGACATCCTATGCTCTGTGCATAACATGGTTCTAGATGTTGTTTTATTTTACTACAAGATACATACCTATTAGAAATACTGGCCAGAGGTGGTCAATTACCGCAGGAGTCTTGGTCAAGGTGGCACATTGCTATTTAGCCCCTAATGTTCTCCAAGCTTTAACATTAACAGCCCCATGAGCCTTTGCACTCTGGCAAGGCTCCGTGGAACTGGCAACAACTAAAGTGACTGCCTTTTCTGGTCACTACAACAATAATCATCCTCCCTGGCCCCAAATTTATTTTCAAAATGGGATTAAAGGCCATTTAGATTTTTTAAAAAATGTAAAAAGTTAAGTGACTACCTACAAACATTTTAATGAAAAAGTACAGTCATTGTTGTATTTTAAAAAATGTTATTTCATGAGCGTTTGTGTCCATCTTAGATTCAGTAGGGATTAAGCAGAATGTCATAGGACTGACCCATAATGGTGGGCACACCCTTGATCTAATACTAACATTCAGATTAAACGTAGACAATATAGTCACACTTCCACAGTCTGAAGTTCTCAGATCATTATCTCATCTCATTCAAACTATGTCTGAGTAATAACATATGCACCTCAGCACGCTACTGTATTAAACGTACTTTCACGTCAGCTACTGCACAGAGCTTTATAAATGATCTCCCAGAGTTGTCAACTTTGATTGGGTCACTGTCAGCCCCTGCAGAACTCGATCAGGCAACTGAATGCTTAGAGTCAACATTCCGCCATACCTTAGATAATGTAGCTGCTCTAAAAAGGAAAATGGTCAGAGACCAAAAATTAGCACCCTGGTATAATGATGACACTCGCACATTAAAACAGACCACTCGAAAATTGGAACGTAAATGGCGTCAAACAAAATTGGTAGTGTTCAAATTAGCTTGGAAGGAGAGCTTCCTGAAGTATAGAAAAGCTCTTAGTGCTGCAAGATCAACATATTTCTCCTCCCTAATGGAAGATAACAAAAATAATCCTAGATTCCTATTTAATACTGTAGCAAAATTAACCAGGAATAAGTCCACTATCGACACATGCACACCTGCAGTATGTAGTAGCAACGACTTCATGAATTTTTTTAATGACAAAAAAGAGAATATCCGACAAAAAATTCAAACTACTAATTTAAGGTCAGACAATGAAAGTGACCTTGTAGTTAACTATATAACTATGAGATCATCAGTTAGAATGTTTTACTCCCCTTAAAGAAACTGAATTACTTTCATTAATCTCTACATCAAAAACCTCAACTTGCATACTAGATCCCTTACCTACACGTCTATTCAAACAGATAATACCTGGAGTGATTGAACCGCTTCTAAAAATAATAAATTCTTCTCTTACAATTGGCTATGTACCCAAATCCTTTAAACTAGCACTGATCAAACCCCTGATTAAAAAAAACTGACCTTGATCCCTGTCAGCTGTCCAATTATCGGCCAATATCAAACCTCCCCATTATCTCCAAGATCCTTGAAAAAGCTGTGGCACAACAGTTATGCTCATATTTACATAGGAATAACATCCATGAAATGTATCAGTCAGGATTTAGACCTCATCATAGCACAGAGACAGCACTGGTTAAAGTAGTAAACGACCTACTGTTGGCATCTGATCAGGGCTGTGTCTTGCTACTTGTGTTGCTTGACCTTAGTGCAGCATTTGATACCACTGATCATTCCATTCTTCTGGATAGACTAGAAAATGTTGTGGGAGTTAAGGGAATGGCCCTCTCCTGGCTCAGGTCTTATCTAACTGATCGTTATCAGTATGTTGATATAAATGGTGATATTTCTAGATGTACCGAGGTAAAGTTTGGTGTTCCACAAGGTTCTGTCTTGGGTCCACTGCTTTTTTCTCTATATATGTTACCTCTGGGTGATATTCATAAACATATTAGTTTCCACTGTTATGCTGATGACACACAGTTGTATGTCTCTGCAAAACCTGATGAGAGACACCAGCTTAATAGAACTGAGGAATGTGTTAAGGACATTAGACACTGGATGCTTATTAATTTCCTTCTGCTTAACTCTGACAAGACTGAAGTACTTGTACTCGGACCACATACAGCTAGAAGTAAGTTTTCTGATTACACAGTGACTCTGGATGGCCTTTCTGTTTCTTCACGTGCAGCAGTAAAAGACCTCGGAGTGATTATTGACCCCAGTCTTTCATTCGAAACTCACATTGATAACATCACCCGGATAGCTTTCTTTCATCTCAGAAATATTCCAAAGATAAGAAATTTAATGTCATTGCATGACGCAGAAAAACTAGTCCATGCTTTCGTTACCTCTAGGTTGGATTATTGTAGTGCCTTACTGTCTGGATGTTCCTATAACTGCATAAATAAGCTCCAGTTAGTTCAAAATGCAGCAGCAAGAGTCCTTACTAGAACTAGAAAATATGACCACATCACGCCCGTCTTATCCACACTGCATTGGCTCTAGGGCTGTAACGATACACCCAACTCACGATTCGATTCGTATCGCGATTTTTGACCCACGATTCGATACGCCCATGATTTTTTTAAAATGTTTTTTTAAAGTAGTAAATTTGACTTATTAACATTTACTTACTTACATTAACTATTTAATAACAAATAATTCAGACCACTGCAGAGAATGAGTAATATGTATGCAAAAATGAACAAATGTATATCCAAAGATTGTTTTATTTCTCAAAATAATACTGTTGAGCTGGTAGCTCTGTTTTTTTCGGTTCTGAAAAAATCATTTTTCCAAATCGTGTAAATCCGTTAAGATTTTTTTTGGGGGGGGTGGCTC
Source organism: Neoarius graeffei (assembly GCF_027579695.1). NCBI lineage: Eukaryota > Metazoa > Chordata > Actinopteri > Siluriformes > Ariidae > Neoarius > Neoarius graeffei. Next base: position 30,585,895 of record NC_083569.1, read on the forward strand.
TCTCACTGTCTCACTCTCATAGGGCCAATGATTTTCTGTGATCGCGGAAAACAGATGGAAATTACGGAATTTTTATGGTGAAACATTGCTCGCGTGTCAAAATGTAACTACCGCAGAAGGCTTCTGCCCAAGCAGACATGCCTTCAGTGTTGCCAGATATTGCTAACGTTTTCCACCCCAAAATATGTTCAAAACCAGCCAAAAAGCACCTAAACCTGCCCAATCTGGCAACACTGCATGCCTTTCCGGTCAAGTGATTGTGATTGGCTTGTGGCACACCTAGCCAGCTAATGAGCTGCTTGTTTACAGATTCGCTCCCCGCGTCGCAACCAGAATGGCGACCGCTTAAAAGAAATGAATGCTTTGCCAGTGGCGAGTGTGGATGTTGCGTGACTCGTAGAAGATTGTCGCAGGTCGGCGAAAAAACGACTTACTAATAGATATAAAAAATAAAAGTAATTTAAGTAAGTTTAAAATGTAATTTAAATAAAAAGTAAAGTATTCATAAATTGAAGTTTGGAAGCACCTCTGTTTTTGGGCTGAGGAGAAGTTTGAAAGGGTGTACCGCGATTCTGCCTTCTTGTATCGCAATACGGATCGTGGCTCTGCGTATCGCGATTTCGATACGCATATCGTTACAGCCCTAATTGGCTCCCAATCAAATTTCGTATTGATTATAAAATACTACTATTGACCTTTAAAGCACTAAATGGTCTCGCACCACAGTACCTGAGTGAACTTCTGCTCCTCTATGACCCGCCACGCCTACTTAGATCAAAAGGTGCAGGCTATCTGCTGGTACCTCGTATAGTGAAGGCTACATCAGGGGGCAGAGCCTTTTCTTACAAAGCCCCACAGTTATGGAACAGCCTTCCAAGTAAGGTTCGGGAATCAGACACAGTCTCAGCATTTAAGTCTAGGCTGAAAACATATCTGTTTAGTCAAGCCTTTTGTTAATGGTGTTTATGAGGTAAAGGTGTAGATCTAGAGGGTCCTCAGACATAGTGTTTTGGTAAACTGGGATGTATGGATGCTGTCAGTCCCCACTCGCTTGCTCACTCGAGTTTGTTGACTGTGTAGCGGCTGGCTGCTTTATGTCCCGGGGCTCCCTCATGCCTGTGTTACCTTCTGGCTCTCTCCTTTTAGTTATGCTGTCATAGTTAGTTGCCGGAGTCCCTGCTTGTACTCAGTGCAATATGTATACTGCTCCTACTTATTCAGGTGACATTGGGCATACCTAACAACCTGCATTTTCTTTCCCTCCCCCCCACCCCAATTCTGTCCCTCTGAGTTACATGTTGGTCCTGGGATTGAGATGCTGGCCTCTTCTGCCCCTCGGACCTGCTTGATCCATCCTGGTGCCCTGTGTCTGGTAGGAGTTTTATCGCATTGCTCCTGTGGAGGGTGGCCCCATGAGGACAGTTGAGGGTTATACCTGGAGGATGCTCTGGACTCCTACAGTAATGCTTTTATGGCTGAGGACTACAGTTGACTTGCTAACTTTAGGACTGCAGTTATCATGAACAGTTTTGCACTCAAGTTTCCATCAATGAAGAGTTAACACATCAACGAAACTGTCCTCATGTTAAAACTGTTAATGTTATAGTCATGCTGTCTGTTGTTGCCCAAATGAGGATAGGTTCCCTTTTGAGTCTGGTTCCTCTCGAGGTTTCTTCCTCATGTCGTCTGAGGGAGTTTTTCCTTGTCACCGTCGCCACAGGCTTGCTCATTGGGGATAGATTAGGGATAAAATTAGTTCATGTTTTAGGTCATTCAAATTCTGTAAAGCTGCTTTGCGACAATGTTTACTGTTAAAAGCGCTATACAAATAAACTTGACTTGAGCCTGCATAAAAATGCATGGGGTTGTTCAAAATTCCACAGCACACTTCACTTTGTCTCACAGCACACCGGGTATATACTGTACATATCTAAACTCAACCCTCACTGAACCGATGTTCAAATTATATTTTGTCTGCATTTGTGAATTCACGGAAATGAAACGTCGTCACACCAACTGCAGACCCCAGCATCAAACCAACTCGCACAGGTGGCAAATTTTGTGGCATCGAAAACCATTGGCTCGTTGGTGTGGTAACAAGTTTTATATTAACTTTAGCATTCATTATAGTTAACAGTATCTGTTCAGATCCTGTAGTGTCATGCTTCTCTGTTTATCCTTGACATTTAGAAAAGAAACAAACTAAGTGTAAATGAATACGTTTCTTGTGTGTGTGTGTGTGTGTGTGTGTGTGTGTGTGTGTGTGAGAGAGAGAGAGTGAGTAGCTACCATGTTGTGCATGCAGCAGAGTCAAGGAAAACTTGGTACAGTTTTTCTCAACTGCATTTGGGAAAACAGACTATAATGGAATGTTGTTGTTGATGACGACTAATATTTTGTGTAATACAGGAAGCTGACCATGTTTAGGCATCATTATGGGAAGACTTCTGTTGGTGACTACCTGGGCTTGTGATTTTATGGGACTTTCATGAATAATTATACAATAAAGAAATATTTGCTTGAGCATTACTTTATTTACTTGAGCACTGAGGTGTTACTAGTATTTTTATTAACCGGTAAGTTCCACCACACTGGCTAAAAGAACCGATGTCGGACCGCATTGTGCTCAAACTTACGATTTACACCACTACTCCACATATCTGCGAGAAGAAATTGATATTAATTGGAGCTACCTTCATCTAGTCATCATATTTTGTTACATAAAAATATACAATCTTTATAATAAAATTTATGACAAACTCACAACCGAGGAGTCTCCACTGTTCTTGGCTTCCTCTCGGTTCACCAGCTCTCCCTGGCAGGGGCCGAAGTGTGCACCTACTGGAACAGTCTCCCCCTTATTAAACACTCCCAGGCCTGCATCAGGAATACTGGACTTCTGGATTTCTAGCCCAGGAGGAAGTGTTTGTCTGGCTCGGTCAGGGACTCCCATGGGAACAGGAGTATCGGGGATGAAGAGGGGTGGTCCATGAACCTCGCATTTGTTGAAGAAGAAGGATTTGCAAATTTCACAGTCTGGGAGTAGAGAAAACACAACAGGAAGAAATTAGGCCCAAATGCGTGTGCAATCTGTGTGTGTCTATCCAAGACCATATACGGTACATTAGTACTGTATAAAGATCATCCTAAGAAAGCTTGCCAGTAAGATTCACTGAGCATCTGGTTGAGACTAGAGGTGTCCATCAGGACTGGGATCAAACAGGACACAACAAGGTACCAGTATTGGCAAAAAATATGGAAACACCTACCAAAATGACAAAACAACACAATTTGACCTTTTGTTCTCAAGTTCTCTTAATAAACTAAACATTTTCATCATAAACAAATGTTACAAGTAACCAGAGTAAATCATTCTAAAATATTATCAATATTTGGTATGGAACCCCTTGACACTGAAGTGCACTGACATGATCAGGCATGCAATCAAAGTTTATGAATAAAATCAAGTGGAATTGATCTCCCAGGGTTCTCCACGAGGGGTTTTAGAGGGGCAGGCCGCCCCCCTTTCTGTGATTCCCGCCCCCGTTTAATTTCTGCTGCCCCTTTACAAAAGGAAGAGACGTCCCTTTGTTTTCTTTGTGACAGATAGCCTTTCTCTGTTGGAGTACCGACAAAGTACACTACAGACAAAAAAATTACATCACTGTGTTCAGGAGAGCCTTGTGGCACTCAATGTGAAAGAATTTTGTGAATATCTCCTTCCATTTTCGTGTAAATCCCCGTTGTTTGGAAGGAGCACTCTGAGGAAAAAGTGTGATTTCTGTGTGATACTCTGTTTCTACACTCAGCACGCGGGTGGGGGAGGGGCTGCTCGCTCTCTCGCGCGCGCACACACAGGAGGGAGGGGCTGCTCACTCTCTCACACACACACACACACACAGACACACACAGGAGGGAGGGGCTGCTCGCTCTCACACACAAACACACACAGGAGGGAGGGGCTGCTTGCTATCTCTCACACACACACACAGAGGAGGGAGGGGCTGCTTGCTCTCTCTCTCACACACACACAGAAGGGACGGGCTGCTCCCTCTCAGAGACACACAGGCTTGTAGCCTTATGGCAAATCATACATTCACACAGTACAGCTCAGCTCCGGCAATAGCGACTGCTGCGCGCACTGCATCACTCTCACAATTTCCCACAGGGGAATTGTTGGCTCTAGTTATAATTTATAATTCTTATGTACATTCTTTTACAAAAGTGCAATATTTTGATGCTGCTGAGCCATTGATCAACCTTTTTTTATGTCTGATATGTTGTAGATGGGAAAAGTAAAAGACGCAAAAGTTGACTTAAGAAAGATGGCTCTCTTTTTATTTTAAGTTATTATAACTTGTTCCTCAGGCACTCAATGTTAATAAACAGGCCTACATTTGAAATCTGTTGACCTCAGTTTTCATTCTTGCATTAGCTTTATGGAATTCATTGTATTAATTAATTTGCACTGAAGTGTGCAAATTAATTAATACAATGAATTCAAGTGCAAGTGTGTAATGTTTGATGTATGATGTGTTTTGTACCAGTCCAATTGATTCCTCTATTCTAAATGATTACTATTTGAGAGTATTTATGCAAATTTTATGCAAATGACATATGTAAATTCATGCAAATTTGTTTCAAGGTCATCCAATTGACCCCCACCCCCCTATATTTTCAATCCGTGGAGAACCCTGTCTCCATGTGTCTTGCAACACTTCCCAGAGCTGTGGCAGGTTTGAAGGAGCCCTTTTCACCTTCTCTCGCTCCATGTAGTTCCAGACTTGCTCAATTATATTCATGTCAGGACTTTGGGCTGGCCAATCAAGAATTGTCAAGCTGACATCTTGTTCTTTGTTTTGTAAATACTGTTTAACCATCCCGGCTGTGTGTTTGGGGTCATTATCTTGCTGGAAGATAAAGTTGTTGCCAACGAGAGCTCTTCCAGAAGGCACAGCATGATGGATAAGGATTTGTCTGTACTTATCAGCAGTGAGGGTCCCATCTATTTTGTAGAGATGACCAACTCCATTGTAGGTGATGGCTCCCCATACTTGCAGGACCCCTCTGCCATGTTTTACTGTGGGAGAAATACAGTTTGCCTTGTATCTTTCTCCCTTTTTGCACCTGACTTACTGTTGCATAGCGTTGCCAAATAATTCAAAATTTCTTCTCATCTGAGAACATGACCCTTTTCCACTGCTCAGAAGTCCAACTCCTGTGAATTTTTGCCCAGTTAAGTCTCTTCTGCTTATTTCCACCCCTCAACAAAAATTTTGCACACTGACACATGACCTTTGAGGTCTTCTGCTGAGAGCGTCTTCCTAGCCAGGTGCGGGGAGACATCCTTGCCTGTAGCATCTTGGAGGTCCTGTGCCAGTTCCTTGCTGGATTTCTTCCTCTCTCGTAGGGATGTAGTCTTGAGAGACTGGACATCAGCTTTAGTCAACTTTTTCTTCCTTCCTCTGCCTGAAATGTTCTTGAAGTTCCCAGTCTTCTGGTGATGCTTGAGGCATTTCCAGACAGCACTGTGGGTCACATGCAGTTTCTTTGCTATGGCTCATTATGAATGGCCCTCCTCCCACAAAACTTTCATCCTAATACGCTGCTCTTCTGTAGTTTCTCTCTCTGATGCCATTTCTGCCTGTTGCCTGGCTGTAGTCAGAGAATAAATACTTTTTTTAATAAATTATTTGTAGAGACCACATGATTTAGTTAATGGTTTTCACCTGTGGAATAATTAGCATATCATGGTAGGATTGCCCAACAAGGAGTGATTAAGGTTGGTTTTGGGACTAAACTAAACAAAAAGAGACACTATTTCCAATATTTTTATGATGTTTATCACACAACGATGGCCAAAACTGCTAGGGTTTTCATGGTTAAAGCACAACCCCGATTCCAAAAAAGTTGGGACAAAGTACAAATTGTAAGTAAAAATGGAATGCAATAATTTACAAATCTCAAAAATTGATATTGTATTCACAATAGAACATAGACAACATATCAAATGTCAAAAGTGAGACATTTTGAAATTTCATGCCAAATATTGGCTCATTTGAAATTTCATGACAGCAACACATTTCAAAAAAGTTGGGACAGGGGCAATAAGAGGCTGGAGAAGTTAAAGGTACAAAAAAGGAACAGCTGGAGGACCAAATTGCAACTCATTAGGTGAATTGGCAATAGGTCATTAACATGACTGGGTATAAAAAGAGCATCTTGGAGTGGCAGCAGCTCTCAGAAGTAAAGATGGGAAGAGGATCACCAATCCCCCTAATTGTTGTTTTAAATTCAGCTACTTGTTTGCTTATCTTCTGGGGAACAGAATTTCCCAAATTTGTTATGAAATCACATGCAGGTACAAACAAAATTAACTATCCACACAGTAAGAAAGAAAGTAAGTAAATAAAAATAGTCCAACGCACATCTCTATTTGAGCTTGCTGACAATTATGGCATTTCTAAATCTAGACATTTTTCCTCCCAATACCATACATATAGGATTCATATTTAATAAAAAAAGCCCCCCCCCCACACCGAATGGCAATTTAAGCATAACTAATTTGCTGAAGAAGAAACCATTGGACCCAGAGGAAACCTACACTGATGGGGGAGAACTTGCAAAACTTCACACAGACAGCAACCCGAGCTTAGAATCGAATCCAGGACCCTGTAGCTGCGCCACTGTGATGCCCCAAAATCCGTATATTTGGACTCCTGTCTCTCACGCCCACTGTCTCTTATTGAACATCCCATTCCGGGGCATAATGAGGGGCATACTCTCTGTCCCCTATTAAATCACAGCTGGTTGGGATCTTCTGCGAGCTTATGCATGTGGGGAACAGAGCACATAGCACTGTCCTTCAGGGTGTGTTTTGCTATCATATGACACAGTATAGTGAACCCCAGCCAGACAATGAAGCAGCTTACTGGTGTTTCAAGAAGCATTTATTATATTCAGCCGTCATCCTTAATTTGAACACAAATATACTTCCTTTCCTTCACAACCTTTCACAAACACCGTAAGAGCTGCAGATGGATAAATAAAATTAGCTCTCACAAGCATAAACATTTCCATAATGCCAGTTAACCACACGTGGACATTTATCAAAAATATTCACTCACATATAAATCGGTCAAAGCACATGAAAAGCTAGAAAACCAGCATTAACACGACATTACAGCTAATCCATGTAGCACCCTTTCGCATAAGCTAACCTTTGCATGGCTAATAAAACAACGATATATGTAAACACCCTTTTGGCAGTTAATTAGGATAACACGTCACAGCAATTAGTCATAAAACAAGTTGAAACACACAATACCTTGTTCCCATTTCCAGCTAGGTGCTTAATTATCCATAATGAAACTTTACATTGCAAGGCAACGTCTTCAAAACACCTTTTCCTTCCGTACACTCTTCAATTAGCTGCCGTTCATGTGTGAACACCTATGGGCAAGTCGCTGACTCTCAGATGAGAGTACGCCAGAAGGGCTTCAAAATAAAAGAACTGAAAACGTAAAAGGCACTAACAAAAATAAAACTTGCAGGAATAGGCCGTAAGGTGAACCCCGAAAAGTCTTTCAGAAACAAGATTCCGCTCTGACGTCTCCGAACTACATAATATCCAATTCTTAAAAATGGACGTATTATGAAGTCATCAAAAAGTTCTCACCTTGTAATGCTGTCAATTTTTCGCACGAAGGCTTGAAAAAGCGAACTAATGTCATCGGCGTGGAATGATATTTTGGCACCGCGGAATAAGATTTCGCTACAGAACAAGTTCCACGGTTGCTGACGTAGCCCCATTTCGTAAACAAGAGACCAACATGGCAGCCGCCACAGCCTCGTCTAGCAGCAGTGGAGGAGAGGAAAGTTTGGAAATAACGGCAAAAAGGAGAAAACTTCTTGCACGTAAGCAGTGCTATATGCATATAGGCGCCGAGTCCTTTTTCCCGCGAGTGCCGGCGTTAATTACTAATCCTTTTTAAACTTTTTTTCTATAAATAAATTTCCAGTATCCTCTTCATTTTTATTATACTGTCGCTTTCATTTTTGTACTTTTCACTTTCGCTTTCCTTTTTCCGTTTTTTTTTCCCGTTTTTTTCTCTTTCTTTTTCGGAAGAATGCCGAGACCGGAAGCTTTCTTTTTCTCTCCTCCTGTGTAAAGTCCACAAGCGGAGGCCATCTGATCTGCTTTAATATCAACAGATCTTCATTTAAGGTACGTGAATCTTTTCATCATGGCACACCTTCAGCCTGTTCAGTGTGCTGAGTGCAGGATGTTTAGTCATTCTTCCTCCGTCACTAGCGATAGCTCTATTAGCTTTACTTGTGATAAGTGCAGATTAGTTAGCTCTCTGACGGAGAAGATTTCAGTGCTAGAAGCGCGTGTCCAGGCTTTAGAGCAGGTTAATGAGCGTGAGAACAGTGTAGTTTCTGTTAGGGAAAGTCTGGATGTCCTAGGTGGAGTTAGCAATCCCCCAACTCCGGCATTAGAGCCCTTACAGCGGGGCGAATGGGTGACGGCTCGGCGGCATAAGCGTAGAGCCAAAGCTACCGCTGAGGCTCGCCCACGGGAGCACCACTCCTCTCCGCGTCACGTGTCGAACAGGTTTGCTCTCCTTAGTGATGCACCCACTGAGAAACCTGAAAGAGCTCTGGTTATAGGGGACTCTATCATACGGCACGTGAAATTAGCTCAGCCTTTAGGGGCTCCAGCAGCTTTAGTCAGGTGTATACCGGGAGCCAGGGCGCCGGACATAGCAGGTAATCTTAGGGTCCTAGGCAAGCACAGGTTCTCAAAGATAGTTATCCATGCAGGAGCTAATGATATACGCCTTTGTCAGTCTGAGGTTACTAAGAGTAACTTTGTAGAGGTGTTTAAATTAGCGAAGGCGATGTCCGATGCTGTAGTATGCTCTGGCCCCATCCCAATGCGGCGTGGCGATGTAGCTTACAGCAGGTTATGGTCGCTGAACTGCTGGCTGTCCAGGTGGTGCTCTGAAAACAGTGTGGGCTTTATAGATAATTGGGCTAATTTTGAGGGCACTGCTGGCCTGTTAGGGCGGGACGGGATCCATCCCACTCGGGAAGGTGCTGCTCTCATTTCCTGCAGCATAGGTCATAGTCTCAGAACAGGCCTAGTTAATTTCTGACAATCCAGAGCCAAGGCCAGGGAGCAGACGAACAGGCTAAACCGACTGTCTGCTAGCTGCACAGAGTCGTCACTCAGGGCCCACTACATCGAGACTGTGTCTGTTCCCCGAGCTCAACAAAAAGGTAGAAATTTTCAGAGAGTTTGTTCCAGTAACCTAATCAATATAAAATTAGATCAGACTGACTGTACAGCTGCTGCCAGCACCTTTGATCTAAAGGTGGGGCTATTAAATATTAGATCTCTTACATCTAAAGCGCTAATGGTTAATGAACTCATTACTGATCAGGAGTTTAATGTACTGTGTTTAACAGAAACATGGATTAAGCCAAATGAATATATAGCATTAAATGAAGCGAGTCCTCCTGGATACAGTTATATACACCAGCCTCGTCTAACTGGCAGAGGAGGAGGTGTCGCGGTTATTTATAATGATTATCTAGGTGTAACACACAAACCTGGTTATAAATTTAATACATTTGAAGTTCTTCATACTCATATAATGTATGTAGCCTCGAAAAATAAGTCTACCCAGTTAATTCCATTGCTTATTATTTACAGGCCCCCGGGGCCATATTCCGAGTTTCTTTCTGAATTTGCAGATTTTATCTCAGATCTGGTTATTTCCTTAGACAAAGCTTTAGTTGTCGGAGATTTTAATATTCACTTCGATAACCCAGAAGACCCTTTAAAAACAGCGTTTGTGTCCATCTTAGATTCAGTCGGGATTAAGCAGAATGTCATAGGACCGACCCATAATGGTGGTCACACCCTTGATCTAATACTAACATTCAGATTAAACGTAGACAATATAGTCATACTTCCACAGTCTGAAGTTATCTCAGATCATTGTCTCATCTCATTCAAAATATGTCTGAGTAATAATATATGCACCTCACCACGCTACTGTATTAAACGTACTTTCACGTCAACTACTGCACAGAGCTTTATAAATGATCTCCCAGAGCTGTCAACTTTGATTGGGTCACTGTCAGCCCCTGCAGAACTCGATCAGGCAACTGAATGCTTAGAGTCAACATTCCGCCATACTTTAGATAATGTAGCTCCTCTAAAAAGGAAAATGGTCAGAGACAAAAAATTAGCACCCTGGTATAATGATGACACTCGCACATTAAAACAGACCACTCGAAAATTGGAACGTAAATGGCGTCAAACAAAAATGGTAGTGTTCAAATTAGCTTGGAAGGAGAGCTTCCTGAAGTATAGAAAAGCTCTTAGTGCTGCGAGATCAACATATCTCTCCTCCCTAATAGAAGATAACAAAAATAATCCTAGATTCCTATTTAATACTGTAGCAAAATTAACCAGGAATAAGTCCACTATCAACACATGCACACCTGCAGTATGTAGTAGCAACGACTTCATGAATTTTTTTAATGACAAAATTGAGAATATCCGACAAAAAATTCAAACTACTAATTTAAGGTTAGACAATGAAAGTGACCTTGTAGTTAACAATATAACTGTATCAGATCATCAGTTAGAATGTTTTACTCCCCTTAAAGAAACTGAATTACTTTCATTAATCTCTACATCAAAAGCCTCAACTTGCGTACTAGATCCCTTACCGACACATCTATTCAAACAGATAATGCCTGGAGTAATTGAACCGCTTCTAAAAATAATAAATTCTTCTCTTACGATTGGCTATGTACCCAAATCCTTTAAACTAGCAGTTATCAAACCCCTGATTAAAAAACCTGACCTTGATCCCTGTCAGCTGTCCAATTATCGGCCAATATCAAACCTCCCCTTTATCTCCAAGATCCTTGAAAAAGCTGTGGCACAGCAGTTATGCTCATATTTACATAGGAATAACATCCATGAAATGTATCAGTCAGGATTTAGACCTCATCATAGCACAGAGACAGCACTGGTTAAAGTAGTAAACGACCTACTGTTGGCGTCTGATCAGGGCTGTGTCTCGCTACTTGTGTTGCTTGACCTTAGTGCAGCATTTGATACCATTGATCATTCCATTCTTCTGGATAGACTAGAAAATGTTGTGGGAGTTAAGGGAATGGCCCTCTCCTGGCTCAGGTCTTATCTAACTGATCGTTATCAGTATGTTGATATAAATGGTGATATTTCTAGACGTACCGAGGTAAAGTTTGGTGTTCCACAAGGTTCTGTCTTGGGTCCACTGCTTTTTTCTCTATATATGTTACCTCTGGGCGATATTATTCGTAAACATTGTATTAGTTTCCACTGTTATGCTGATGACACACAGTTGTATGTCTCTGCAAAACCTGATGAGAGACACCAGCTTAATAAAACTGAGGTATGTGTTAAGGACATTAGACACTGGATGCTTATTAATTTCCTTCTGCTTAACTCTGACAAGACTGAAGTACTTGTGCTAGGACCACATACAGCTAGAAGTAAGTTTTCTGATTACACAGTAACTCTGGATGGCCTTTCTGTTTCTTCACGTGCAGCAGTAAAAGACCTCGGAGTGATTATTGACCCCAGTCTTTCATTCGAAACTCACATTGATAACATCACCCGGATAGCTTTCTTTCATCTCAGAAATATTGCAAAGATAAGAAATTTAATGTCATTGCATGATGCAGAAAAACTAGTCCATGCTTTCGTTACCTCCAGGTTGGATTATTGTAATGCCTTACTGTCTGGTTGTTCCAATAAGTGCATAAACAAGCTCCAGTTAGTTCAAAATGCCGCAGCAAGAGTCCTTACTAGAACTAGAAAATATGACCACATCACGCCTGTCTTGTCCACACTGCATTGGCTCCCAATCAAGTTTCGTATTGATTATAAAGTACTACTGTTGACCTTTAAAGCACTAAATGGTCTTGCACCACAGTACCTGAGTGAACTTCTGCTCCTCTATGACCCGCCACGCCTACTTAGATCAAAAGGTGCAGGCTATCTGCTGGTACCTCGTATAGTGAAGGCTACATCAGGGGGCAGAGCCTTTTCTTACAAAGCCCCACTGTTATGGAACAGCCTTCCAAGTAATGTTCGGGAATCAGACACAGTCTCAGCATTTAAGTCTAGGCTGAAAACATATCTGTTTAGTCAAGCCTTTTGTTAATGGTGTTTATGAGGTAAAGGAGTAGATCTGGAGGGTCCTCAGACATAGAGTGTTTTGGTAAACTGGGATGTATGGATGCTGTCAGTCCCCACTCGCTTGCTCACTCAAGTTTGTTGACGGTGTAGTGGCTGGCTGCTTTATGTCCCGGGGCTCCCTCATGCCTGTGTTACCTTCTGGCTCTCTCCTTTTAGTTATGCTGTCATAGTTAGTTGCCGGAGTCCCTGCTTGTACTCGGTGCAATATGTATACTGTTCCTACTTATTCAGGTGACATTGGGCATACCTAACCACCTGTGTTTTCTTTCTCTCCCCCCCACCCCAAATCTGTCCCTCTGAGTTACATGGAGTCAACAGGAAATCTTTTGGTGGAGAGGGTGGAGACCTCGACTGGCTATCGTAGCCTGCAGGGAATCGGCCGTCAGACATTCTGTCACATGTCCCAGACCCGGTGAAATGTAACTGAATTGTCTTGGCCAGGCCTAAGGGTCCCATCTGCATCTCATCATTGCTGAGGAGTGTGCTCCCATCACCCAATCAAGCATCCAGCCAGAGCAGGTCATGATATATTTTTTACCATATTAACATGCCATTGTGTGTTATGCCTGATGTAAAGACTCTCGTCTCTGCGAGCCTACCACACAGATTTAATACTTGTCATTTTTAGGGCATACCTAACAACGTGTTTTCTTTCTCTCCCCCCCCCCCCCCCCCCCCCATCTGTCCCTCTGAGTTACATGTTGATCCTGGGATTGAGATGCTGGCCTCTTCTGCCCCTCGGACCTGCTTGATCCATCCTGGTGCCCTGTGTCTGGTCGGAGTTTTATCGCCCCACTCCTGTGAAGGACGGCCCCATGAGGACAGTTGAGGGTTATACCTGTTAAAACTGTTAATATTATAGTCAGGCTGTCTGTTGTTGCCCAAATGAGGATGGGTTCCCTTTTGAGTCTGGTTCCTCTCGAGGTTTCTTCCTCATGTCGTCTGGGGGAGTTTTTCCTTGCCACCGTCGCCACAGGCTTGCTCATTGGGGATAGATTAGGGATAAAATTAGCTCATGTTTTAAGTCGTTCAAATTCTGTAAAGCTGCTTTGCGACAATGTTTATTGTTAAAAGCGCTGTACAAATAAACTTGATTTGATTTGATTTAGCTTCTGTGAAGCACGGAGTGACCCAGGAATTTACCTTCAAACGGTGGAATACATACCGGGACAGTATCCGACAGTGGCTGCAGTTGAGCGGTGAGAACAGGAGAGTAGCCGAAAACTACAAACACTGTAGATTTAGAGTTTGACAAGATACCCGAGGATGCTGCCTTCCACCCTGCATGTTACCGCAGGTTTACGGACAAACTTGCTATTGAACAAGCGGGAAAGCGTATGGTGCGCGAGAAAGAAGGGGGAGATGAAACTCAAGACGCCGCAAGACCCCCCGAAGCTGCCCCCCCCCCTCCGAAGCTGGCCCCTCAACATCGGGCAGCACTAAGAGTCTTAGATCCAGGTCAGCACTGCCTATGTCCAGCTCAGGTCCCGTCCTTCCTGCCCTGTGCATTATATGTAAAAAAAACCCTCAAATTCGTCTTAAAGGGAGGCAAACGACAAAGGGAAGCTCTTTCAAAAGCTGAGACCTTAACAGCAGGTAAGCAAACCCTGCGTGGTAATAAGCATGTCTTTCTGTCTGGCAAGGCAAGTTGCAGACTGCTGCTGAGACTAAAGATGACCACAGTTTTCTGGTACACATTAAGGACAAAGACTGTGTGGCTCTGGAGGTGCAGTACCACAAGAGCTGCTACCAGCAGTACACCAGATTTCTGAATGAGCCTGCTAGACAAGAGAAGGACAAGTAAGCCATGTACTAACTTCTCATACATGACCATAGAATGCTACTTGCTACTGTTCAATGTGAAGACAATTAGTCACAGCACTGTGTGTTTGTCTTCCCCCCCTCTCTCTTTCTCTGTCACTGACACCTAGGTCATTGCCTGGATGCTGACCCCTGCCTTTTTGCACCGTGCCACAGGACTTTTATATATATATATAATTTTTTTTGTGTATATATAAAATTTGCATTTGTAATGTGTATATATCACTGTTTTGTTGTTTACATTTTCTATTAAAGTTTGCAATTTGCCACATAGTTCTGTTGTATGATGACTCAGTCTTGCATCTTCCTTGTTGCCGCTGCTGCAGGTGCATAGTGCTGCCTAGTGCGTTTACCTACCTCTACTGTGCCGCTGCATAGGTAGTGAATACTTGAATCCCTGCCATTGTGCCTCTGAACTGAGCAATAGAACTGCAATATTATATATAGGTTGTATTATTATTATTATTGTGTATTATTATTCCTATGGACTCTTCTCCTTCCTGCACAATTTCTTAAATCTTGATCTGAAATCACACGCATTGCCTATATATTATATATGCCATTTTATGGCTAATCCATGGTGTGTATAGCCCACAATCACGAGTCAATACTCTATTCCATTACTGCCTGTGTAACATTGTAGGTCTGTTTTTCAAGCAAATTGTTTTATGGTTGATCAGTACTTTATAGTTAATAACCTAAGAGAATGAATACATGAATGGTCCTAGTCATAGACCATTACACCATATTTTGTACTATAATAATGGTGATAATAAAAATTATTTTTATTCTAATAATATAAACACTTCAATATACCACATATATGCAATATTGTCTTAGTGATGTATTTAAAGCACTATTTAGGACTTAGAAGACATTTCACCCACTTTGGAGGGTGTTTGAGACTTTTTCTACTAATGTGACTGTAATTACGCAAGCTGTCAGCTGATCTGTGGTCAAAAATCGGCAACGCGATTGGTCCAGACCGGTCACGTGATGTCCCGACATGTCATTTTTAGAGGAAAATAGTTCGCCACGCGATCGCTCGGTGCGAGGAATTGACAGGATTATAAGGTGAGAACTTTTTTCGCCACACTTTCTAGTACTCATTCTTAGTTTTAAAATAAATATTTCGTAGTTCGGAGACGTCGGAGCGAGATGAAACGAAAACGGGGTTCACCTTACGGCCTAGAAGTAGTTAACTTGCTTATATACCGTCAATAAGAGTAATTTACATTCCCACCAATCATGAGTAAATAATGGAACAGTATACAGTTTACATTAGGCACGAATGATTTCAAACTGAAAATGACCTTCCCTATACAAATAACTTGTTTAGAAGGTGGAAAACCCTTTTAAACCATGAACTATAAGCTTACAAGCTATAGCTAGAAGGTATTATTAACTATAGAGTGAACAGGCTTAATCAGTCCCCAGCAGCAAGACTAGCTTCTGGACTGGGCGCTCCACTTCAGACATCTTGTGGAGATGCTCCACTTTCTTGCCAAGCTTCCCGTCACCAAGGCAGACCTTAACTCTCCTTACTAGTCCGTCTTTGTCGGTAGTGGTTTCTGAAACTCTGCCCAACCTCCACTCGTTCCTGTGCACATCCTCTCCTTTCATCATTACGATATCTCCAACTTGCAGATTTCTTCTGGGAGTATGCCAGCGCTGTCTGAGGGCAATGTTGGCCAGGTATTCCTTTCGCCATCGACTCCAAAACTGTTCTGCCAGGTATTGAACATGTCGCCACCTTTTCTTGCTATACATGTCTTCTCTGATGAACGCACCTGGAAGAGGCAAGGCCTTGACAGGTTTCATAGTTAGGAGATGATTGGGGTGAGTGGCTCAAGGCTGCGTGTGTGTGGGGTGGGGTGTCACTGAGGTTGTTAACAGTCAGTGGATGGCTGTTGACGATTGCCATAGCTTCATAGAGGAAAGCTCATAGCGAAGCATCATTTAGCCTACCAGAAGAAAGAGCAAGCGTGGCCTTAGGATGCCTTTCACTGTTCTAATCGGTTTCTCCCACACCCCTCAGACATGCCTCGAATAGGGTGCATTCATGCTGAACTCGCATTGTTTCTCAGCAAGAAATGCAGCCAGCCAATCTACACTGACTCCTTTTAGAGCTTCTTTGAGTTCATTTTTGGCTCCAACAAAGTTGCTTCCTTGATCAGACTTGATTTGACAAACAGTGCCACGTATGGCAATAAAGCATCGTAAGTCATTTATGAGGGCGTCGGTGGACATGTCATCAAGCATCTCAATATGGATGGCGCGGGAGCTAAGGCAAGTGAAGAGAAGACCATACACCTCTTGTTCTCCTTTCTACCCTGCTTTGTGAAAAATGGACCAAAGTAGTCCATTCCACAGAAGGTAAAGGGGGGGGGTGATGGTTCCACACGTTCAGGGGGTAGATCAGCCATCCTTTGCTCTTCTGTTGGTTTCCGAAGCAGTCTACAGGTAACGCATTGACAAATGTAGGATGCTACTGCCCGATTGATGCCAGGAATCCATGGGACCTGATGTCATTAATGGTAAGACCTTTGCCTTGATGTTTCATCCTTTCATGGTGATGAGCAATGATCATCTTTGCAATGTGATGATCCTTGGGGACAACTGCAGGGTGCTTGATGGAGTCGGGAAGAGAAGAGCTGCACAGCCTACCTCCCACCCCTGAGAATGCCATCTTTGTCAAGGAAGGCATCAAGCGAGTATAATGGATTTTGAGATGGTAGGGGGATCCCTTTGCTCAGCAGTTTCAACTCCTCTTGATACACATTTTTCTGCAGGTCTATGATTATGCAATGTTCTGCATGTTCTTGTTCTGTTACAGTGGTGAGACTGTTTGATCTGTTCTTGCTGATGCACCTTAGTATGCGTGCAACAGCTTGAGTAGCCAGTGACCAAGATGAGAGCTTAGATAAGCAATCAACAAGGCTTACTCGTTCTGTGGTTCTTGTGCTAAGCACGACAGCACTTCTGACCTCTGGATCTCCAATCATTAACTCTGGAATCTCAGCAACAGGCAGCTTCATTTCCTTGTTCCATAAGAACTTGGGTCCAGTGAGCCAGGTGGATGAACGAAGCTTGCTGGAAGTCAAGCCCCTAGAAGCATAGTCAGCAGGATTCTCATTGGTTGGGACGCATCTCCATTGCTGAGGGGGTGAGCTGAGATGAATCTTCTGAATGCGATTAGCCACAAAAGGTGTGGAATCGTCATGCTTCATCGTTGATATATCCTAAGATCACCTTAGAATCAGTCCAGAAGAACTCCGCAGTCCCAGTAGATGCAAATTCGTCCTTGAGCATGTTGCTTATCTTCACAGAAACAACTGCGGCTGTTAGTTCCAATCTTGGAACAGTTGTGACCTTGGATGGTAAGACGTGTGCCTTTCCTACAACTAAGGCACAGTGAACATCTCCCTCTTCATTTTGAAGTCTCACTGGCCATAACCCTTAAGGCTAGCATCCGAGAAATGATGCAGCTCTGTCTTTGTGACCTTTCCAAATCCAGCAGGTGAGTAGGTACGGGATATGGTAACATTATCTAATTGGGCTAGATCACTTCTCCACTGTTCCCATTCTGGATGAAGTTAGTCTGGGAGAGGATCGTCCCAGCCTATGCCTTGCCTACACATCTCCTGAAGAATGATCTTTGCTTTGTGCAGAACAGTCGCCACAAACCCAAGAGGGTTATACAAGGAAGCCACTACAGACAGGATACCACAGCGTGTTGCAGGCTGATCCTTTAGGCTGACGTTAAGCCGGAAGTGGTCGGATTCCACATCCCATTGAATCCCTAGGACTCTCTCAAGTGGCAGGTTGTCAAAGGTGAGGTCCATATTTTTCACATTAGTTGCTCGTTCTGAGGGTGGTATACTCTCTAGAACGTCTCTGTCGTTCAACACAAACTTGTGTAGTCGCAGACCACCTGTGGTGCACAGTTTGCGAGCTTCTCTGGCAAGCTGAATAGCATCTTCAGTGCTTTCAACACTGGTAAGCCCGTCATCTACATAAAAATCCCTCATGATGAACCGGGAGCCTTTAGGGTAGAGGTTGCTATTCTCTTTAGCTAGATGCTTCAGCCTGTAGTTTGCACGTCCAGGAGAAGCAGCAGCACCGAACAGATGCACCTTCATCCGGAGCTCGCTGGGTGGTGAGTTCAAGTCTCCTTGCTTCCGACAGAGAAAGCGCAGGTAGTTGCAATCAGCCTCGTACACATGAAATTGATGGAACATTTTTTCCAATGTCGCACATCAGAGCAACAGGATGTTGTCAAAAGCAAATGAGAACACCACTCAACTTGTTCAGCATGTCAGGACCAGAGAAGAGGTGGTCATTTAGGCTGGTTCCGTTGCATCTGGTGGCGCAATTGAACACTATGCGAAGCTTTTCCGGCTTCTTTGCATGACGAACACCGTGATGGGGACTGTAACATATCTCATCTTCACTCCCACCATTTTCAACCTGCTCTGCATCTTCCTTCTCGATTACCTCCTCTATGAACTCGACATACTGCTCCTTATACCTTTCGTCCCGTTGCAGTTTCCTTTTCAGGTGGTTGAGGCGCATCATGGCTGAGTCTTTATCATCAGGCAAGCTAGGTCTGTTTTTGGAGGGCAGGGGCATTTCATAGTGGCCATGTGTGTTTTTCTGTATACCCTCATCTAGCTTATGGAGGAAGGCAATGTCGTCTTGTGACACTGCTTTGCTGTCTTCACTGCCATCCTTCAAGTCAGATTCTAGAATGCGAATAGCATTGGCAGAAGTTACCAGAGGCAGCTCTTTAACCGTGATTTTGTGACACAGGAGACTTGTGCTCAACGGATCATGGCCTTGGGATGAGCGCCCCACAATAGTCCATCCTAAGTCTGTCCATATTGCACAGGGTTCCTCATCTCCTCCTAGGATGACATGCCTTGGTGCCATGGCTCTGGAGCAGTTGTAGCTAGAGGTCTGCACGGGACAGAATTTTCAGTCCCACTCCCGCATTGTGCAGTCCCGCTCCCGCCCGCTCCCGCAAAGAATTGTGATTTTCAGTCCCGCTCGCCATATTTTGTCCTGCTCCCGCCCGCAAATCCCTCATGATGCAGTTGTTCATGTTATTTCTCATGAAAGTTCTTGTCATTGGCTTGGGGAAGTTCACCTAGCGCACGTAGCAAGGGTGCGCGTTGCCAGGCGGCATGCGCAGCTGAGGCTTTACAGAGATGCCCATTGTGAGCTTCACTAGAGGAGCTCTGCTCTTCTGCCATGATCGGAGATCTCAAACACGGAAGAGCGGAAAGGAATCGGAAACATACGCGAGATTAGACCACTGTGGCAGCGGGGGCTTGGCCAAGCAGCAGTCTGTGAATGGAGGGCGGGGTCGGGGAAGGTAAGTGAGGTCATTATGCCTGATGTCAATTTGTGTGTGTGTTTGTTGCAGGGATGGAGTATAAAGGGAGGGGGAGAGGAGAGAAGAGGGATTCGCTCCCCGACCACAACACGTGTGTGTGTGTGTGTGTGTGTGTGTGTGTGTGTGTGTGTGTGTGTGTGTGTGAGAGAGAGAGAGAGAGTGAGAGAGTGAACGAGTGAAAGAAAGAAAGAAAGCTGAAAAGCTCAATAAAGTGAGTGGGTGTGAACACAAACTCTCGCCTGCCGTGCTTCTGTGCTCCACCCACATCGGGGATTACTACAGTGGTGCTGAAACACACTACCTTCCCCGACCCCGCCCTCCATTCACAGACTGCTGCTTGGCCACGCCCCCGCTGTCACAACCACATCCGCAAATTTAGGCATCTTAAAATGTTTTTATTAATGCCAAATAAAATATCCAGCACAAATTATATATGATAGACATAAATTAATAATTTATAAATTTTATTTTAAACACTTTTTAGTTAGCGGGACTGCAGCTTATCTCTCCCGCCTGCACCCGCATTGTGCACTCCCCCTCCCGCCCGCAATGAGCTTTCAAAATTTGTCCCGCGCCGCACTGCTTTGCGTTGGGTCCCGCGGGACTCCCGCGGGAGTGCAGGGCTCTAGTTGTAGCCTATAAGAAGTCCTACTTCACAGTCCTTTAGTGGTTGGATTTCGTCTGCTAGTTCTTGGAGACAACTCCATTGTTTAGCCGTCTCACAAGTGGGAATGTGAGCATGGTTAACGGGTATGCAATCCTTCGTGTAGGCAACTGGAAGATCAACCTGAATAGCAGAACTGTATCCCCTTACATGAAGGCCGGAGACACACTCACTTAGGAGGACTGTGCTTTTCCCCCCACTCATGGTGGTCAACTTCACTGCATACTTGTCAGCAATTAGACTGTCGCTCACTTCTTGGTCAACGAATGTTGTATTGCTTTGAGTGTCGAGTAGAGCATAGACAAGCCTCTCAGCTGTTGAACTGTTTTTAGTTGACACCCACACTGGTATTACCATCGATGTGTAGGATGAGCCTTCGCCTGTTACACTGAGTGATGTTGCAGCAGCACTTGGATTCATCCCCGTTTCAGATGAACACCTTTCCTTTCCATAGTTGTAATCATGGAGGACTGTAGGATGCCTTCCTTTGCAGTTGTCACAGCAGTGACTATGACGACAGTCTTTTGCACCGTGTCCAGATTTTAAGCATCCGTAACAGTTTCTTCTCCTTTACGTAGTTCTGTCAACAACATCCCTGTGAACTTGGGACATGCATGAAGTTGGTGTCTGTTATCTTGACAAAGGATGCATGGAGCTTTAGCCCTTTTCTGGTCTGACCTTTGATTTGTGTTGTCTGTAGATATGCGAGTGGTGAGAACACTGGCCTTGTTTCTCTGTGTCTCTGAGATTTCTCTTCTCAGTGTTCGAGTCTGACAAATGAAGAACATGAAGTGATGTAATTGGATTGCAGGCAATCTCAGCTTTAGTTGACACAAATGTTGCAAAGTCCTTGAAACTTGGAAATTCTTGCTTCTCGTTCAGGCATTGGGTGACTTGTCGGTTCCAGTGTGAAGCTGCCCAGTCTGGTAGTTTGTGGGCAAGCTTCTGGTTCTCCTCACAGTCATTTAGTATGTCAAGACCCTTGACGTGAGGCATGGCATCTTGACAAGCATTCAGAAAATCTTTGAAGTTTCTGAGTCCTTGAACATCCCTAGGTTGAATCCATGGCCAATTGGTGAGCTTCTCTCTGAATGCTTGCTGAATGGCGAATGGCTGGCCAAAGCGACGATTCAGCTTGTTCCAGACCTCCTGATAGGCTTCATCATCATTCCAGAAGAAAGTGCCTTCTAGCACCTGGCATGCTGGACCACCACCGTGTTTCTTCAGATAGTGTTTTTCAACTGGTGTGATTGCTCTTTGGTCAATGAGTGAGGTAAACGCTGCTTTCCATTCAATGAACCGTATTGCATCACCATTGAAGACAAATGGCTCTGGAACAGGGAGCCTATTTAAGGCTATGCTGTCTTGAAAGACCCGAACAAGAGGGGAAACATCTGTGTGAGGGGGTGTTGCAACATGAGATAGAGGGACTGCAGTTACAGGCACACTGTTTCCTTGTTCCTTTCATCATTAATGCAGTCAGCAGCTTCGTGTTCCGTCTCTTTATCGTATACCTTTAGTTTAGCTTGAGCTGCCAGCACTTCCTTCACTGCCTGCAATCACTCCAACTCATGCCTTTGTGCCTCCAGAGCCTTCTGTTGTTGTTCCTCTAACTCTCAGATGATTTCTCTTTGTCTTTCTTCTGCCTCCATCATTTCATAATTTGCTTCCTTCACTGCTAGCTCTGCAGCTGCATCTGCATGCTTGGCTGCCATGGACGAAGCTGCGGAGTGTTGGCCAGACTTGCTGTGACTTGTCAAGGAAGCAGCAGATCCATAGACAGACTTTGCATAGTCACGGTGGAGCAGTTCATGAAGGCGGCATCTTTCCATGTCCTCGTTAAACTCACCTTCTTCGTCTATTGCTCTGCCGTAGGCAATGGTGATGATTTCTGTGGTAACTGATTCGCAAGTGTCAACTCTTCTTCTCATGCCGGTGGAAGGTGTGGCAAGATCTCGAATTCCAAAATACAAGTTCATTACGTCTGCCTTCACTTTCTTAAGCTCTTCAATGAGAGGCCAGAGCTCACTCTCTGACATGTATGTCTTCAGCTGATCTCTTGCTTTGCATATGTCGAGCTTCCATTTTTTGTACATGGAGAGCAGCCGTTGCTCCTTTTTCTTGGCCTCTTCATCTTGTAGTGCGTGCAGTTTCTGTCGGGTTCCGTGCATGTTCAGAGCGTCGAGGCCCTTCAGGTTCCTTCAGGCCAGGTGTCTCAGATACAACTGCCACTGAGTGGAGCTCACTCTGGAAGTCTTGAACTTCATGCTGGGAACCAGGCATCTGCTCCTCTGTCTCCTTGAAGCTACCTGACTTTGACATTATCAACTCAATTTGAAATTATTAAGTCAGAAGAAACCTCTTAACAAGTATGATCGAACCTTTGCAATAAACAGAAAGTTGCTGTAGATATCCAGATAAGTATTACAATAAAGGCAAACCTTAAAGTACTTGAAATGCAAAAATCAGAATATGAGCATGAACAACTAGCAGAGCTGCATTAATGTGCAGACACTCAAACAACTGGAAATGTCCAGGTAAGTACTGTAATGAACACACTTCTCAAAGTACTTGGTATGCAAAAAATATGAAATGTCTTTAATAAAGAGTCTATGTGAATGTGTTCATGTGTGAGTGTAAGCAACAGTTTCTCTCCTTTGCTGTAGATGAGATGATGAGTATGAAAAAGTTTACTGGTTCAGTCTAAAAGGGCTGTTCATGTGGAGCTCACCTTGTTGCAGTCTGTAGACTGTGTAATATAGGTGTGTACTCACAGTTCTGCTTCAATATCAGTGAACGTGACCGTACTTGTCCATTGCATCGAATCCATGAAACCGCTGCCTGGATTGCCGAAGTGGATCATGTGCCGACACGTCGGGACATGTTCATGATGAATCCATGTAGACAGCACATGGCGAAGTAGTAGCAGCAGCAGGCATGCCATGAAGACCCTCCATCATGGCCCGTCATAATGGCAGCAAGTCGTCAGATCGATGAGGGCAAGCTCTTACTATAGCGAACCCCAGCCAGACAATGATGAAGCTTACTGATGTTTCAAGAAGCATTTACTATGTTCAGCTGTCATCCTTAATTTGCACACAAATATACTTCCTTTCCTTCACAACCTTTCACAAACACCGTAAGAGCTGCAGATGGATAAATAAAATTAGCTCTCACAAGCATAAACATTTCCATAATGCCAGTTAAAGGTGGGGTAGGAGATTTTTTTCAGGAGTATTTTTTACCATATAGACCCCTTTCACTAACGTCACCCGAAACCAGAAGTAAACAGACCCTGCGCCATTTTGGAAGACCAACAAACTCGTGATTAGGGGGAAATAACGGCAGCGGTATGTGAACCCACGAGAATAAAGTGGAGTGGCGAACGACTTAAACAAATCTAAGCTGTTTTATTTATGATTTATTGGCCCAAAAGTAGACTTGAAAGAAACCTGTGTGAGACTTGGCAAAAAACTGTGGATATAATGGATAAGTCTGTGCATGATCTGCGGACACTTTGAGGTAAGCAAACGCAAGAAATTCAGATTTAAAACATGCTAAACTGGCCCCAAGTTGATAACTGTATGAGGAGCAAGCCTCCCAGACTTCTACAATTTAATAATAATAATAATAATAATAATAATTTAGGATGGTTTGGGGCTTGCTCTCCCTCCTATTATATAAATAAAGCATAGTTGTTGTGTAGGCATATATCATAAATACATATGTATAATTTGGATAAATTAACCTAAATTATAGATACCTTAATAGTAACAAAAAGTATTAATTTTTCAACTGAAAAGATATATTATTAAAAGATAAATATCAACAAGATTACCTTGGCCATAACTATGTGTAGGTCTTGTCTCATCAGCTTTATCCGGGACTGGGTCGCGGAGGCAGCAGTCTAAGCATGGACAGTCTATTCCATGCTATGTGTAGGTTATTCTTAATAACAGCTGTAATATCACGAACCAAGCCACTAACAACATAATTGTAAGCCTGTAGCCCTTTGTAGGCTTTCAAGTCATCAGCAGTGTAGGCACTGGGTGTAAACAACAAATAGTTTACAATGTCTGGGTAGCAAACAGATGGCAGAATTGGTGTCCGGTCCTCATGTTTCCATTCTCCCTTGCCCCGAGTCTTATCATATGGGTCAAACCCATCAATCACAGCGAGTTTCTCCACATACCGTGCCCTTTCTGCAGCTAGTAATGTACTCACATAACCCGAATTATCATCCATCATGTCACTTTACTCTCGCTCGTACTTTTATATTGTGAGTGCATGTACTTGGTCTTCCAATATGGCCCCTAACAAAATCTCACGGCGCGGTGACGTCACCTCTATTGCTTGAAAAGCTCCTCACACCCATGTTGCAAGCAGTACAATAGAAGGTTTGACCCAAAACCGAAATATTTTAATCCAGTTTACAGTGTAAAATAAAGGAAAAACGCCATCCAATCATATCGAGGTACCACCTCAAAATGATTGGATACTGACACGTCAATCAGACTGAAGCCCGCGAGCAGCCCGTCCCTTCTGTGTGTGTGTGCGAGTGAGAGAGAGAGAGAGAGCGCGAGCAGAGTGTCACACAAATGTGACAAATGATCAGTCCAAGATGGCGCCTGCCCTGTCGGCGACTCGCTACCTGGTGTTTGTATGTTTGTCTCTCGTTTTTTCCTTCGTGCTTTGTTTCTGTGGCAGGAGTCTTTCGTGTGCGACAACGGCATGTAAAAAGCCTGGAATTAAGCTGCATGCGCTGGTACTGTTGTGGCTTTTTATATGGAGTGGAGTAGTGCGATCGCACTGTCAAGCCATGCAGGCAAATGGCCCAGTGGCTGTTACGCGCTACAGCCTTGGAGAACTTTACAGCATTCGGGATGCTATGGTGAATCATCCAGCACCTCGTACCATGAATTTGCCTCCAGAGCTAAAGTGTAGGAAAAGAGACTGGCGGAGTGGATTTAGGGTTAGGAACAGCCAAAGGAAGTTCAAGCCGGTATTGCCATCGGTGATAATGGGGAACGTGCGCTCCCTAGCCAACAAAGTTGATGAACTTGCAGCTCTCGTAAAGTATGATCATATGTTTCGGCAATGTAGTCTGCTGTGTTTTACGGAATCATGGCTTAATGACAACGTTCCTGCTGCCTACACGGAAATGGACGGATTCACAATGATACGACTTGACCGAGATCTGGGGAAAACTGGCAAGTGTGGAGGAGGAGGAGTTTGCATGTACATCAATAAACAGTGGTGTCACCCAGGGCATGTAACGGAGAAAAGGAGAATGTGCGATCCGAACATTGAACTGCTGGTGGTGAGTTGCAGACCCTATTACATCCCTCGTGAATTTTCTAATGTTATTGTTATGGTTGCCTATGTAGCACCATCCGCCAATGCTAAACTGGCGGCGGACACAATAGCTAGAGAAACTCACGACCTTCTGAGTCACACACCCGATGCCCTGGTGATAATTAATGGTGACTTCAACCACTGTTCCCTCTCCTCCCTGCCGTCATTCAAGCAGTTTGTCTCTTGCCCTACACGATCTGAAAGAACTATAGACTTATTCTATGCCAATGTCAGAAATAGCTACTATTCTACTGCCCTCCCACCCCTGGGTCGCTCTGATCATAATCTGGTCCTACTCTCCAACAAATACACAACGGTAGCCCGGAAACAGCCCCCTGTGACTAGAACTGTCCACGTGTGGTCGGAGGAGGCCTGTGAGGAACTACAGGCGTGTCTGGAGTGTACAGACTGGACTGTTTTCTATGATTGCGAATCAGATGGACTTGATGGCAGTGTTGAATCTGTGACTGGATATATTAATTTCTGTGTGGACATGATCATTCCATATAAAACAATTAAAGTGTTCTCAAATAGTAAACCTTGGGTCACAAAAGTCAAATCAAATCAAATCAAGTTTATTTGTACAGCGCTTTTAACAATAAACATTGTCGCAAAGCAGCTTTACAGAATTTGAACGACTTAAAACATGAGCTAATTTTATCCCTAATCTATCCCCAATGAGCAAGCCTGTGGCGACGGTGGCAAGGAAAAACTCCCTCAGACGACATGAGGAAGAAACCTTGAGAGGAACCAGACTCAAAAGGGAACCCATCCTCATTTGGGCAACAACAGACAGCCTGACTATAATATTAACAGTTTTAACAGGTATAACCCTCAACTGTCCTCATGGGGTCGTCCTTCACAGGAGTGGGGCGATAAAACTCCGACCAGACACAGGGCACCAGGATGGATCAAGCAGGTCCGAGGGGCAGAAGAGGCCAGCATCTCAATCCCAGGACCAACATGCAACCCAGAGGGACAGATGGGGGGGGAGAGAAAGAAAACACGTTGTTAGGTATGCCCTAAAAATGACAAGTATTAAATCTGTGTGGTAGGCTCGCAGAGACGAGAGTCTTTACATCAGGCATGACGCACAATGGCATGTTAATATGGTAAAAAATATATCATGACCTGCTCTGGCTGGATGCTTGATTGGGTGATGGGAGCACACTCCTCAGCAATGATGAGATGCAGATGGGACCCTTAGGCCTGGCCAAGACAATTCAGTTACATTTCACCGGGTCTGGGACATGCGACAGAACGTCTGACGGCCGATTCCCTGCAGGCTACGATAGCCAGTCGAGGTCCCCACCGTCTCCACCAAAAGATTTCCTGTTGACTCCATGTAACTCAGAGGGACAGATTTGGGGTGGGGGGGGGGAAGAGAAAGAAAACACAGGTGGTTAGGTATGCCCAATGTCACCTGAATAAGTAGGAACAGTATACATATTGCACCGAGTACAAGCAGGGACTCCGGCAACTAACTATGACAGCATAACTAAAAGGAGAGAGCCAGAAGGTAACACAGGCATGAGGGAGCCCCGGGACATAAAGCAGCCAGCCACTGCACCGTCAACAAACTCGAGTGAGCAAGCGAGTGGGGACTGACAGCATCCATACATCCCAGTTTACCAAAACACTCTATGTCTGAGGACCCTCCAGATCTACTCCTTTACCTCATAAACACCATTAACAAAAGGCTTGACTAAACAGATATGTTTTCAGCCTAGACTTAAATGCTGAGACTGTGTCTGATTCCCGAACATTACTTGGAAGGCTGTTCCATAACAGTGGGGCTTTGTAAGAAAAGGCTCTGCCCCCTGATGTAGCCTTCACTATACGAGGTACCAGCAGATAGCCTGCACCTTTTGATCTAAGTAGGCGTGGCGGGTCATAGAGGAGCAGAAGTTCACTCAGGTACTGTGGTGCGAGACCATTTAGTGCTTTAAAGGTCAATAGTAGTATTTTATAATCAATACGAAATTTGATTGGGAGCCAATGCAGTGTGGATAAGACAGGCGTGATGTGGTCATATTTTCTAGTTCTAGTAAGGACTCTTGCTGCGGCATTTTGAACTAACTGGAGCTTGTTTATGCACTTATTGGAACATCCAGACAGTAAGGCATTACAATAATCCAACCTGGAGGTAACGAAAGCATGGACTAGTTTTTCTGCATCATGCAATGACATTAAATTTCTTATCTTTGCAATATTTCTGAGATGAAAGAAAGCTATCCGGGTGATGTTATCAATGTGAGTTTCGAATGAAAGACTGGGGTCAATAATCACTCCGAGGTCTTTTACTGCTGCACGTGAAGAAACAGAAAGGCCATCCAGAGTTACTGTGTAATCAGAAAACTTACTTCTAGCTTTATGTGGTCCTAGCACAAGTACTTCAGTCTTGTCAGAGTTAAGCAGAAGGAAATTTATAAGCATCCAGTGTCTAATGTCCTTAACACATTCCTCAATTTTATTAAGCTGGTGTCTCTCATCAGGTTTTGCAGAGACATACAACTGTGTGTCATCAGCATAACAGTGGAAACTAATACAATGTTTACGAATAATATCGCCCAAAGGTAACATATATAGAGAAAAAAGCAGTGGACCCAAGACAGAACCTTGTGGAACACCAAACTTTACCTCGGTACGTCTAGAAATATCACCATTTATATCGACATACTGATAACGATCAGTTAGATAAGACCTGAGCCAGGAGAGGGCCATTCCCTTAACTCCCACAACATTTTCTAGTCTATCCAGAAGAATGGAATGATCAATGGTATCAAATGCTGCACTAAGGTCAAGCAACACAAGTAGCGAGACACAGCCCTGATCAGACGCCAACAGTAGGTCGTTTACTACTTTAACCAGTGCTGTCTCTGTGCTATGATGAGGTCTAAATCCTGACTGATACATTTCATGGATGTTATTCCTATGTAAATATGAGCATAACTGCTGTGCCACAGCTTTTTCAAGGATCTTGGAGATAAAGGGGAGGTTTGATATTGGCCGATAATTGGACAGCTGACAGGGATCAAGGTCAGGTTTTTTAATCAGGGGTTTGATAACTGCTAGTTTAAAGGATTTGGGTACATAGCCAATCATAAGAGAAGAATTTATTATTTTTAGAAGCGGTTCAATTACTCCAGGCATTATCTGTTTGAATAGATGTGTCGGTAAGGGATCTAGTACGCAAGTTGAGGCTTTTGATGTAGAGATTAATGAGAGTAATTCAGTTTCTTTTAGGGGAGTAAAACATTCTAACTGATGATCTGATACAGTTATATTGTTAACTACAAGGTCACTTTCATTGTCTAACCTTAAATTAGTAGTTTGAATTTTTTGTCGGATATTCTCAATTTTGTCATTAAAAAAATTCATGAAGTCGTTGCTACTACATACTGCAGGTGTGCATGTGTCTATAGTGGACTTATTCCTGGTTAATTTTGCTACAGTATTAAATAGGAATCTAGGATTATTTTTGTTATCTTCTATTAGGGAGGAGAGATATGTTGATCTCGCAGCACTAAGAGCTTTTTTATACTTCAGGAAGCTCTCCTTCCACGCCAATTTGAACACTACCAATTTTGTTTGACGCCATTTACGTTCCAATTTTCGAGTGGTCTGTTTTAATGTGCGAGTGTCATCATTATACCAGGGTGCTAATTTTTTGTCTCTGACCATTTTCCTTTTTAGAGGAGCTACATTATCTAAAGTATGGCGGAATGTTGACTCTAAGCATTCAGTTGCCTGATCGAGTTCTGCAGGGGCTGACAGTGACCCAATCAAAGTTGACAGCTCTGGGAGATCATTTATAAAGCTCTGTGCAGTAGTTGACGTGAAAGTACGTTTAATACAGTAGCGTGGTGAGGTGCATATATTATTACTCAGACATATTTTGAATGAGATGAGACAATGATCTGAGATAACTTCAGACTGTGGAAGTATGACTATATTGTCTACGTTTAATCTGAATGTTAGTATTAGATCAAGGGTGTGACCACCATTATGGGTCGGTCCTATGACATTCTGCTTAATCCCGACTGAATCTAAGATGGACACAAACGCTGTTTTTAAAGGGTCTTCTGGGTTATCAAAGTGAATATTAAAATCTCCGACAACTAAAGCTTTGTCTAAGGAAATAACCAAATCTGAGATAAAATCTGCAAATTCAGAAAGAAACTCAGAATATGGCCCCGGGGGCCTGTAAATAATAAGCAATGGAATTAACTGGGTAGACTTATTTTTTGAGGCTACATACATTATATGAGTATGAAGAACTTCAAATGTATTAAATTTATAACCAGGTTTGTGTGTTACACCTAGATAATCGTTATAAATAACCGCGACGCCTCCTCCTCTGCCAGTTAGACGAGGCTGGTGTATATAACTGTATCCAGGAGGACTCGCTTCATTTAATGCTATATATTCATTTGGCTTAATCCATGTTTCTGTTAAACACAGTACATTAAACTCCTGATCAGTAATGAGTTCATTAACCATTAGCGCTTTAGATGTAAGAGATCTAATATTTAATAGCCCCACCTTTAGATCAAAGGTGCTGGCAGCAGCTGTACAGTCAGTATGATCTAATTTTATATTGATTAGGTTACTGGAACAAACTCTCTGAAAATTTCTACCTTTTTGTTGAGCTCGGGGAACAGACACAGTCTCGATGTAGTGGGCCCTGAGTGACGACTCTGTGCAGCTAGCAGACAGTCGGTTTAGCCTGTTCGTCTGCTCCCTGGCCTTGGCTCTGGATTGTCAGAAATTAACTAGGCCTGTTCTGAGACTATGACCTATGCTGCAGGAAATGAGAGCAGCACCTTCCCGAGTGGGATGGATACCGTCCCGCCCTAACAGGCCAGCAGTGCCCTCAAAATTAGCCCAATTATCTATAAAGCCCACACTGTTTTCAGAGCACCACCTGGACAGCCAGCAGTTCAGCGACCATAACCTGCTGTAAGCTACATCGCCACGCCGCATTGGGATGGGGCCAGAGCATACTACAGCATCGGACATCGCCTTCGCTAATTTAAGCACCTCTACAAAGTTACTCTTAGTAACCTCAGACTGACGAAGGCGTATATCATTAGCTCCTGCATGGATAACTATCTTTGAGAACCTGTGCTTGCCTAGGACCCTAAGATTACCTGCTATGTCCGGCGCCCTGGCTCCCGGTATACACCTGACTAAAGCTGCTGGTGCCCCTAAAGGCTGAGCTAATTTCACGTGCCGTATGATAGAGTCCCCTATAACCAGAGCTCTTTCAGGTTTCTCAGCGGGTGCATCACTAAGGAGAGCAAACCTGTTCGACACGTGACGCGGAGAGGAGTGGTGCTCCCGTGGGCGAGCCTCAGCGGTAGCTTTGGCTCTACGCTTATGCCGCCGAGCCGTCACCCATTCGCCCCGCTGTAAGGGCTCTAATGCCGGAGTTGGGGGATTGCTAACTCCACCTAGGGCGTCCAGACTTTCCCTAACAGAAACTACACTGTTCTCACGCTCACTAACCTGCTCTAAAGCCTGGACACGCGCTTCTAGCACTGAAATCTTCTCCGTCAGAGAGCTAACTAATCTGCACTTATCACAAGTAAAGCTAATAGAGCTATCGCTAGTGACGGAGGAAGAATGACTAAACATCCTGCACTCAGCACACTGAACAGGCTGAAGGTGTGCCATGATGAAAAGATTCACGTACCTTAAATGAAGATCTGTTGATATTAAAGCAGATCAGATGGCCTCCGCTTGTGGAGGAGAAAAAAAGAAAGCTTCCGGTCTCGGGGTTCTTCCGAAAAAAGAAAGAGAAAAAACCGGAAAAAAAAAACCGGAAAAAGGAAAGCGAAAGTGAAAAATACAAAAATGAAAGCGACAGTATAATAAAAATGAAGACGATACTGGAAATTTATTTATAGAAAAAAAGTTAAAAAAGGATTAGTAATTAACGCCGGCACTCGCGGGAAAAAAGATTCGGCGCGAACAACTCAGGAAACAGGAAGTGCGTCAGAGCCTCAACAAGAAATCAAGGGTGCCATTAATGAGAAGAAGGCTGCATTCAGAAGCAGGGATAGAGAGAAAATGAGGGAAGCACAGAAAAACCTTAAACTAGCCATTAGATTGGGGGAAAAAGAACTATAAGGACAAGGTTGAAAAGAAATTGCAGGACTGTGATTCAAGGGGTCTCTGGAAAGGCTTAAAATCAATTACAGGCTATGGTCCTGTATGTAACAGTACAGGGGGGAACTCCTTTTCTCCTGATGAGGCGAACCAATTTTATGCCAGGTTTGAGTCCATGGGGAACTGGGAAAATGATGTGCCAGGGGTATCCAGTATTTCACATGGGGAGCAGGGGGGCAGTTTACCTCCCTGTTCTCCTATAAATATCACATTAGATGAGGTCCACTCACAGCTGAGGAGGCTCAAAGTGAACAAGGCCCCTGGCCCAGATGGAGTTATCCCACGTGTCCTTAAG
The DNA here is from genome assembly GCF_027579695.1 of Neoarius graeffei. Lineage (NCBI taxonomy): Eukaryota > Metazoa > Chordata > Actinopteri > Siluriformes > Ariidae > Neoarius > Neoarius graeffei. The sequence goes on from NC_083569.1 coordinate 30,617,873, forward strand.
ACATGTGCTGATCAGCTATGTACTGTGTTTCATTATTTATTTAATTTATCCCTGTCATGTTCTAGAATTCCATCCATATGGAAAACATCCTGTATTATTCCAGTGCCCAAAAAGCCAAATGTCAAGGCAGTTAAGGATTTCAGACCCATTGCCCTTACTTCTCATGTCATGAAATGTTTTGAGAGATCCCTCCTTGTACATCTAAGGAAACAGGTGCAACTGCATCAGGACCCACTCCAGTTTGCTTACAGGGAGGGGGTGGGTACTGATGACGCCCTCTTATACTTGCTTCACCGAGCATACTGTCACCTGGAGAGTACTGGTGCATCTCTCAGGGTAATGTTTTTCGACTTTTCTAGTGCTTTCAACACACTACAACCACGCCTCCTTGCAAAAAAACTTATGAACATGAACTTAAACCCAGCAACCATAGCATGGATATATGACTATCTCACATCTAGACCTCAGTTTGTCAAGCTCCATGGCAACACGTCTATTGTTATTAACACCAACATAGGGGCACCGCAGGGGACAGTTCTCTCTCCTTTTTTATTCACACTGTACACTTCTGACTGCAGACACATTAATGCTTCCTGTCACTTACAAAAGTTTTCAGATGATTCTGCCCTGGTGGGCTATATAACTAATAATGACTACAGAGAGTACAAAGATGAGATTAAGAGATTTGTGGAATGGTGTGATGAAGCACAGCTCATCTTAAATGTTGAAAAAACAAAAGAGCTTACCATTGATTTTAGACGTAAGAAAACTGAGGTTAGCCCAATTTTAATTAAAGACCAGCCTGTCAAGATAGTTTCTTCTTATAGGTATTTGGGTGTACATGTGGACAGCAAACTGGACTGGAAGGTACATAGTAGCAACACGTTCAAAAAATCTCAGTCTAGAATGTTCTTCCTAAAGAAACTCAGGTCTTTTAGTATTAGTAGGCCCATCTTAAACACTTTTTATAATGGGATTCTGGGCAGTGTCCTCTTTTATGCGGTGGTGTGCTGGGGTAGCTGTTTGTCAGGGGAGGACAGGAACAGGCTCAACAAGCTGATCAGAAAAGCAGGCTCAATTATTGGTCTCAGCCCCAGTTCTCTAGAAGAAGTAATTGAACAGAGAACCATGAGAAAAATGAAAAGGATTGTGGCAGAAGAGGACCATCCTCTTCATAGTTTCTTTGTAAGAAGTGGTAGGAGTCAGCGACTCCTCTTCCCCAGCTGCTCAACTGAGAGATTCAGGAGATCTTTTGTACCTTCTGCAGTTAGGTTTTTTAATAAGCACCTTTGATATAGTGTTGTTTTTATTGACTCACTATTATTTATTTCTTTACTTAGGCATAGGTGTGTATGTGCATGTATGTGTATGCATGGTTCTTTTTATACTGTTTTGTGTTGCACATGTTGGTGGTCCATTGCCATTAACTGTTGATGCTTGTTTTTTTCCTTGCTTATACTGCTGTATGTTGCACATGTTGGTGGTCCATTGCCATGGTCTGCTTCTCTATGTTGCTCTCTGCTATATCTTCTGTCCTGTACTTGTTTTAATGTCTTGCTTCATGTTGTGTTGTGTCTTGTATGTTGATGGTGGCACTGAGTTTCCCCTTTGGGGAGTATTAAAGTTAATCCAATCCAATCCAATCCAATACACAAAGCACAGGATTCTCTCAGTGTGCTTCCTCCAGACAACGGGGATTTACACGAAAACGGAAGGAGATATTCACAAAATTATTTCACAGTGAGTGCCACAAGGCTCTCCTGAACAAACTGATGTAATTTTTTTGTCTGTAGTGTAAAAAATGGTCACTAGAGCGAGTTAAAAACGAGTGACTTTTCTGGCAAGTTTTATAATGGAAGTCTATGAGCTGGGCGGCTGTGCTCTCCTCACTTTCAGGCTTCTCATTCAAAAACTGCAAGTCCTATCGTGTAGGTAGACACATTGTGTGAATCAGGACAAGTGTGGCTACTACTTTTGAGAAAATTGTGTGTGTGGAGTGAAAATTGGGGCTGAAAACACAGTTTAAATGAGAAACTTTGAGCTATTTTTTCAAGCTCTCTACACTCTGCTCTAAGGGGGAGGAGGGGTGGAGACGCGGGGGGGGGAGCATGGCGAGGGCGGGCGTGTTTCTTTTCAAAATATGGCTTGCAGGAACCATTATTCCAAAATCTCCTACCCCACCTTTAACCACACGTGGACATTTATCAAATATTCACTCACATATAAATTGGTCAAAGCACATGAAAAGCTAGAAAACCAGCATTAACATGACATTACAGCTTATCCATATAGCACCCTTTCACATAAGCTAACCTTAGCATGGCTAATACAACAACGATATACGTAAACACCCTTTCAGCAGTTAATTAGGATAACACGTCACAGCAATCAGTCATAAAACAAGTTGAAACACAATACCTTGTTCCCATTTCCAGCTAGGTGCTTAATTATCCATAATGAAACTTTACATTGCAAGGCAACATCTTCAAAACACCTTTTCCTTCCGTACACTCTTCAATTAGCTGCCGTTCACGTGTGAACACCTATGGGCAAGTTGCTGACTCTCAAATGAGAGTACGCCAGAAGGGCTTCAAAATAAAGGAACCGAAAACATAAAAGGCACTAACAAAAATAAAACTTACAGGAAGTAGTTAACTTGCTTATATACCGTCAATAAGAGTAATTTACACACAGCATGAGCTTCAGTTGAAAAAGAGGAGTTTGATGGCTTTACATGTCTTGGAGGAAGTACATGTTAGCCTTCACTCACATGGTTAGAGAGACCTGGCTAGTGGGTGGATACTAGCAGGTGACCACACTGGACAAAAAAAAAAAAAGTAGAAGAAAGAAGAAAAAAAAAACCTATAATCTTCTAATGTGGTGAAGACGTTAGGACACATTTATTTAACATTTATGGAAGGAGGCCCAGGTATCAGTCAGTAAGTTTCCCAAGATGGAAGAGTCTTCAGGACAGAGGACTTTGTGCTTTCTGGTGTCTCAGTCACACGACATCCCACATTTTTTTTTTGTCTCAGAATAAAACACAGGAGTGGCTGGAGAGAATGACAGACATTATAAGGGTGTTCACACGGCACATATTTGCATCGATACTGCACCGATGTATTTTGTTGCGATATATCTTACACCGGGGTAAATTTTGTGGAGCGTTCACACGTGACAACCCTGCTTACTAGAGAGAAGCGTGTTAGCACCGGTGCAGCCCCACTTGCGGTCACACGGCAGTTTTTGCGACCGTGCTATATGATAGTAATAATGCGGAAATGAAATATGCGCATACGTGAAAAATCTGTGGTTGGTAGAAGAGAGCAACTTCACAGATTACTATGTACCTGGATGACTGAGTATCTTCACAGATATGCGTGAAAAATGTACTTCCTTTTCCCGGTTGTCATGGCATCACCAAGCGCCGGGAAAACAACGTGGATGAAGACACCAAGTGTTTCCAGATACTGCTGACGTTTTCCAGCCCAAAATATGTTCAAATCCGCCAAAACGCACTTAAAACCGCCCAATCTGGCAACACTGGAAGACACGCAGTTCTGTTGTTGTTGATATTCGCCATTTTGGAAGCGCAAAATACCAGTGTTAGGTTTATGATGTAAGGATAAATAATTTTAAGTATTTATTCTTGACCAAGAAGGCAGTAATTTATTTGTGACAAAATTGTAAGGATTAATTTCTGTTCAGTTAAAATGACCTTCTGTCTCAGCTAGACATTGTTTAAGAACATTTTGCTTATTTTGATATGAAATGTGTATTATTGATCAGAGATGTGTCTGAACGGCACCAAGGTCTGCAATGATGTCACACACACCCACAGCTGCATATCCAACGTGTATTTGGAATTAAAAGTTAGATTTAAAGCCATGATTTAAGTTAGTTTTATAGCTAGGATTGTGATTTAGGATTGTTAGATTTAACCAGTCTCTTCAGTGTTGAATTTGATTGAATGTTGGATTTAATTGTTAGATCTAAGATGCATTTAGTGATTTAAGTTAGTTTCATAATTACAGAATATAATATAGGAGTGTTAAGAATTTATGATTTTAATATTTTAGCTTTTCATCCTTTAGCTTTTAGATCCTTTAAACTATTTCTGTTTAACTTGGCATTAATTTCTGATGTATTTGACCTTCTTTGACTAGACTTCGTAGACTAGACATATTATCTGTGTTTAAAAAATTCTATCACCATCTTAAGTACATACTGCCCTATGTTATATCTGACCTAAAGGGGTGTACGTAAGCAATGACCTTTAAAATCTGTCTGTACCTTGCTATCATGTCATATCATCAGAAATATGTCATTATGTTATGATTGATTCAAGATTTATACACACACACTGATGGAGATTATTTGACCTGCCCCAGATCAAGGTCCCCTCAATTGCACGCAAGTGAGGAGACAAACATAGCTGATGTCATAGTCTGACATCCTACACACACACACACACACACACACACACACACACACACACAGAGATATCAACTAGTGTTGTCATTTACACACATAACACTCATATATAATAACCCTCTGTATTCTTGTCTAATGGGGGAACTTGCGAATAAAGATGTGAACTACATTGGGGTTCCTGTCTTTCTTTGCGACTAACCCCCAGACGTCTGGGTGGCACGAGGGCATTGGTCTCGAGAAGTAAGTTAACCGTTCTGACTGGGAGAACCTTAACAATTTGGGGGCTCATCCGGGATACTTCCAATCAGGTAAGGCGTCTCTTTTAATTGATTAGTTTGATTGGTTGGACTTCCGCCTGGTTGGTAGTATCAGAAAAAAACCCAGTTGTTTATTATTTTGGTTATCCTCGTGTAGAAGCACGGGACGATGTTTTTATGTTATTGGTAATCCTCGTGTATAGGCACGGGACATTTTTAATTGGTAATCCTCGTGTATAGGCACGGGACGATGTTTTTATTGGTAATCCTCGTGTAGAGGCACGGGACGTTTTTATTTTGGTGATCCTCGTAGAATTTGTTTACGGGATGTTTTTTGGTGATCCTCGTGGAAGAGCCACGGGAAGATTGGTTATCCTCGTGTAAAAGCACGGGAAGGTTATCCTCGTAATTTGTTTACGGGAAGGTGATCCTCGTAATTTGTTTACGGGAAGAGCGCACTTTATGAGTTAAACCCATAATCATTAATTAATCTCCGGAGTGATTCCTTCGTGCCACCATGGGGGGAAAATTGTATTGTATTAAGGTACCCGGACCCCGAAAAAAACCCCCACGGGATTGGATGAATTGCTGTGGTTTAGCATTCTACACAAATTCTAGACAATTTGGCCAGCTCAGTTTTGATTTATCCTCATTCAGGTATTTGCAATCTCTAGGAGCTGTGTAATATATATTTTAATTGTTTCAGCATTTATATATGGCATTACTGGATATGCACAAAATAATGAAACAACAAATCAGTACTCTGGACGTGAACAGTCAGAACTGTGTTCCTGGTGTGCATAAATGTCAAACCTTTGGTCAATCAAACCTGTATAACCAACTTCCAAAATCCTTATTTCCCTTATAAAATCCTTATAAGATGCAAATTAAAAATGATTTACCTAAAATTTGAATGATAATTAACAATGATATATCCCAGTTACTTTTTATTCAATATTAATAACAATAAACTTTAAGAATGAATACAAAGCTTCAATGTTTGACAAAAGAACACAAGATGTAAATGTTATGCGCTTTTTTTATCATTTTTATTGATTATAGCGCTAAATAAATATTGAAGGTTTTTTTTGTTAAAAAGAATCCGTATAACTTTACTTGTACGCCCGTATACTATGTTTATTGAATCAAATCCGTATAAAATACGGACATTCTGTATATTCATTATAATCTCAACGAAAGCTTCACTGAATCGATTCTTTAGAACAAACTCGCATGCGTGTGAATCAATTTACTTGATTCTTGACTCAGAAACTACGGAAACCTTATTTGTATTCCTGTTTTCAAATTGTAAACAATAATCACACTTTCATGCTGCATGAAATTAAAGTATGAACTTTCCTCAAACCATTACGTGTGCATGAACTCAAACAAATGCAGTCCATGCGTCTGTATCGATTCGCTTGATCGAGTCATTTTTATGTTTCGTCCCGAAAAAGATCCGAATCGTTTGTGAATCTCATCACTGTTAGAAATCCTCTTCCCTTAACACAGAATGGAATCAGAGGTAAAATCTGCTTCTTAATCAATTAGTTTGAGCGTTTGGTGAGTAGATCATCTGTATTTTATATTCATTGTGTGTCGATAGTCCGAAACTTGTAACTGGAAAGTTACCAGTAAAGTCACGAGTGGTCCACGAGGTGATCTCTGAACAGGTCCCTGAGCAGTCTACAAGACTATTAATGTGTTTTAATAATTAATAGTGCAGCTATTACTGCAGTTTCATGTCTAGATCCTATAAATGATGAATACGAAGTAGTTAAAACTAAGACAGAAGTATGTGACGGCAAAATTGTGATGTTGTGTTAATAACATTAGAACTCCAGTTCCCATAATGCTTGTGAGCCAGGCATGCGCACTAGATAAAAGAGAAGCAGGAAATGTTTTGTATGCTGGACACGCCGCTGTCCAGTGTAACGTGTAATAAAACACAAGTTTATTCAACACGCCTCATCTGTTCATCACCTAGAATGGAACGGATAAGGAAAAAGTGTAATAAAAGGCATCAAATATATTTACCCTACTTGTGAATGGAAATGCCGAAAAGTTTAATGTTTAACCTAATGTTGATCTAAAACATTTTAAAACTGATCGTGTAGTGGTATTTTTATTAATCATATGTAATTCTAACCTTTAAGTATCCTATATACTCCTGTTTCTGACGCGTTTTAGCGAGACGCGGACTTGTTTAGTTTAGTTAGTGGAATTAGTTCAACAGCGAGCTAACCCGCTTTTTACTTCATTTTTGACATTTTTTGAATAATTGTCGTCATAATATTTAATATAATATAATATTTTGAATAACTGTTCCGTAGCAATATGCTGTCTCTTTCCTGAGTCAACATTGAAATAAGACTGAACTCGTTACAGATAGCTATAATATAAACAACCCATGCAAGAACAGCAGACAAGGACAGCCACAGATATCTGCAATGGGCAGAGAAAATCATTATTTTTGGCACTTTCTCACATAATAATAAATTTAATAAGTAATCTCTTTATATTACTAGGTAAATTCCATATACATAAAGTCAAAATGTCCAAGATAACCAATTCTCATTCCCATTAATACTGTTAATTGAATTAAAAATGCATTTTGAGTCTCTGTCACATATCGAATCCAACAAAGAGTGCTTATCAGCTATTCAATTTTATTCAAATTACATTCAGTGAAATTGTTTGTCATTTCAATTTGCCCTGTTTTATATTTCTTCCTTTAAACTTATTGCTCCTTATGAGGCTAAGCTTAAACATGTTCCTCCTAATTTCGAACTACTGATATGAACTGTTTGCTGAGTTTTAAACCTCCATACTTTTGCCTTTAAAAACCACAGAGGATATGGAATGGATAGGCTTTTAATGTATTTAGTTAACCATAATTTTTCCAGCAAGAAACAGAGTTAACAAACGTTTACTTGAAGAATGTTGAGAAAAAAAAAGAGAAAAACTTTTTGTCCTTCCAGTGGTGTTTATAAATCGGAGACTTGGGTTTATCTTTTTAACCATTAAGAAAAAACGTCATAAATTATCATGATTGTGATACATTGGCTTGTATAAGTACTCACTGTCCTTGAACCTTTCTGCATTTTGCTGCACTGCAGCCTGGAACTTAAATGGATTTGGAACTTAAATGAAACACAAAATATGATTTAATATTCATGTGCATCCTGTTTATGTTAAGCAGTACCCCTCTCTCTGGATCGATGTCATCCTACAGTCTCTTCTCGAGCAAGGCGTGGTGAGATCGTGCACCAGCTCGTACAATACACCTGTCAATCCAGTACCTAAACCTGATGGTACCTGGCGTTTTACGCAGGATTTACATAAGATTAATGAATTGTTTCTTCTGTAATATCACAGATTCCTGCTCATCATTGCTGTTTTTCCGTTATTGATATCTGTTCTGCCTTTTTCACGCACATGGGGAGATAGGTTTGGACTCAAGGTTTTATTGACTCTCCTGCTGTTTTTTCAGCTGTAATTCAAATTCATAACGCACTCTGTGACCTCTCCCTCCCTCAGGACTCTGTGGTCTGTGTGTTCTGGTATCTGCTGAGTCACCAGAAATCTGCCAAGACACTTCCTTGCGCCTGCTCCAATATCTGGTGCACAAGGGCTTTAAGGTTTCAAGGACCAATGGACACTTAAGTATTTGAACTTTTGAAGTTTTGAACTTTCTCAAGGCTGTCATTCTAGACACAAAACGCCCTGCAACTAAACATGCACTGATGTCTTTTCTGGGTCAGAAAATGGATCCCTGACTGCTCTTTATATGACAAGCTTCTCCGTTCTGCAATCTCTCATCACGATCCACTGCAACACCCTTTGACCTGGACTGACGCTATGGTGGTCGCTTATCACTCCCTCAAAAGCACCCTTTGTTCCGCCCCTGGGGTTACCTGATTGAAGCCAAGCCCTTCCACCTCTATGCCTGTGAACAGCTGTTGGCCGGGAGCGTGGGGGGGGGGGAATGCATCATTGTGCGTTTTTATCCAAAACATTAGACACTGTTGCTCAAGGCTTACCTGCATGTCTAGGGGCCGTCTCTGCATGTGCTTTGATAGTTTTAGATGCGAAAAGAAATTGGTTTTGTCTCACCCACTGATCTTGCACTCGTCACATCAAGTTAAACAGGTGTTGCAAAATTTACAGACCCATTAAATTAATTTATTAGTAATTTAATTGATAATTAAATTAACATATGATTGTTAGTAGAACAGAGAATAAACAAACAATCTCGAAATTCGTGTCACATCCTCTTCTGATAATGTAGGTCACGCTCTCGCACGCCTCCTTAACTCTCGGGATGACACTTGGGATGACATTGATATTGTCTGTCTAAAAAAATCGTACATACTACTAGTATCAGGTCTGATCTCTCCTCCAGCCCTCTAGGGATGGGGGAAGTAGTCTTTGTTGATGGTTCTTGTTCTAAACGGTTCTTGTTTTATAATATTTATCATACCTCTGTGGTTACTCTGTGTGTTCACTGCCTGATATTCTGCATGAGGCATACGCTCTTCCTTTCTCATTTGATTTTTGTCATCTTGATTGTGGACAAATTACTTTCTCATTTGATTTTTGTCATCTTGATTGTGGACAAATTCTCTAAATGGGTAGAAGTTTTTCCCTGTTCTCCAGAGAACACGAAGGTAGTTACTTGTACTCTGGCAAAAGAAATAATAATAATAATACATTTTATTTATAAGTGCCTTTCAAGGTACCCAAGGACACCGAACAGTAAAAAGAAAAACAAACAATAAAAAAATAAGAAATCAATAGTAATTATTGTTATAGTTATCGGGTTTCAAACGCCATAGACTCAGACAAGGGTACCCCTTTTACCTCAAAAGTCACACAAAACCTTTGTAAGTATCTCTAAACTAAACTGGTGTTTTCACATTCCTCAATCCTCTGGTATCGTAGAACGTACTAATCGAACATTGAAAGACAAATTAATTAAGGCCATGCAGGACACAGGTTTGGCTCTGTAATCCATAAGTCACTCTGGCTGAAATTTGTATGACACCAAATGAAATTATTTTTGGAAGACCTTTCCCTCTCCCCTGGAAGAAGGGAACTCCGGCTCCGGGTACCTCTGATTTGAAAATACATATGGATGAGTATTCTGCAGCCCTTATAGATAAGTTGTATAAAATTTGTACCAAGGTCAATAGTACAATATTATCTCCACCACACACCCCTTCCAAGTTGGAGACAAAGTGCTGGTGTGACTTTTTAAAGTCAAGATTTGGACAATTGGGAAAACCTAGATATAGTGGGCCTGCAGACATAGTCGCCATTACTTTTACTGCTGTTTTAACTGATCTTTTTCCACAGTGGATCCATGCCACGCGATCGAAGAAGGCTCCATAACAAAGTTGTTACAATGACAAGTTTGCTACTAATGTTTTCTCTGTGTCCTTATCCAGTCTCTGTTTTCTCTCTTTCTGTCTCTCTATTTCTGAGCTCTACACAGATTCGACTGAGAATCGGGTTGCTGCCTGCGGGACGTTGTGAACAAAGAGGGGAAGAGATCTCACGCTCCATTTGGGACCAATCATCCTCACTACAACCATGACAGTCCTCATCATGGGTTTCGTGACTTCATTATTGCTCGGAGCTGGGCTACCCGCTCGAGCCTTCTGGACCACTTCATTGCTCAGGGCAGGGCTACCCGCCCGAGCCTTCGTGACTGCTCCATCTTTGCTCGGGGCAGGATTACCCACTGGAGCTGGACTTCAAGACATCATCTTCTGGCAATTCGCTAGCTGGACAAGCGCACACTACACGAATGTGTTATGTCTGTCATCTGATGCCGTTTTCTACTATTATTACACATCTCTATGCTCTGAAACTCTGTATTCTTACAGGACTCTGTTCTCACTATAGGTCGATATGCCTTCTAATTTCATTTTCCCCTCACTGTTTTAGAACAAATTACTCTGAAGGAAGTAGCGTGCATTTGGGACGAATTAAGAGGTTTTGAGTTTCTCTAAGCTCCGGTGAGGTGGGACAAGGGCTGATCGGGCATGCCCGCCCTCTGAGCACCAATATACGTCAAGAAGGGCAAAGATTAACTCAAGATTAATTCTTGATGTAATCACATATATGATCATGAGGTGATAATGATCATATATGACCCTAGGATTTGATAATAGTGATACTATTATCAAAGGGGGGGATTGTTAGGTTTATTATCATGTAAGAATAAATAATTGTAAGTATTTATTCTTGACCAAGAAGGCAGTAATTTATTTGTGACAAAATTGTAAGGATTAATTTCTGTTCAGTTAAAATGACCTTCTGTCTCAGCTAGACATTGTTTAAGAACATTTTGCTTATTTTGATATGAAATGTGTATTATTGATCAGAGATGTGTCTGAACGGCACCAAGGTCTGCAATGATGTCACACACACCCACAGCTGCATATCCAACGTGTATTTGGAATTAAAAGTTAGATTTAAAGCCATGATTTAAGTTAGTTTTATAGCTAGGATTGTGATTTAGAATTGTTAGATTTAACCAGTCTCTTCAGTGTTGAATTTGATTGAATGTTGGATTTAATTGCTAGATCTAATGGCCCTTTTCCACTACCCTTTTTCAGCTCACTTCAGCTCGCTTCAGCTCACTTCAGCCCGACACGGCTCGCATTTCGACTACCAAAAAACAGCACAACTCAGCTCGCTTCAGCCCTGCTTAGCCTCTAAAACTCGCACCGTTTTGGAGTGGGGCTGAAGCGAGCCAAAGCGAGCCGAGTGAGGCTGGGGGCGTGAGCAGACACTCCCCTGTGCACTGATTGGTGAGGAGGAGTGTCCTCACATGCCCACACACGCCCCGCGAGCGCGCTGGGATCTGTAAACACCGCAAACCCGGAAGGAGAAGAATTACGAATTACGAGAATTTCTGAAGCCTTATGCGCCTCGCCTCATCTATACACTCTTGCCAGTATCTGTCCGCATTGTCGGTGACAACAAGCCACAGCACCAAGACCAGCAACACTAACGACTCCATGTCCTCCATGTTTATTGTTTACTATTCGGGTCGTGAGACTACCGCTTAAAAGCTCACTGATGTCACTGTTTGCGCTGCTTAACGACATCACGTGACGTCCACCCACTTTCGCTAACTCCACCCAATGTGTCCACCCACTTCCGGCCAGCACGGTTCAGCGCGGTTGTAGTCGAAATGCAACTCCAACAGCCCCACTCAGCTCGACTCAGCACGGCACGGCTCAGCCCGACTCAGCCGCGTTTATAGTGGAAAAGCGGCATAAGATGCATTTAGTGATTTAAGTTAGTTTTATAGTTTTAAGTTAGTTTTATAATTACAGAATATAATATAGGAGTGTTAAGAATTTATGATTTTAATATTTTAGCTTTTCATCCTTTAGCTTTTAGATCCTTTAAACTATTTCTGTTTAACTTGGCATTAATTTCTGATGTATTTGACCTTCTTTGACTAGACATATTATCTGTGTTTAAAAAATTATATCACCATCTTAAGTACATACTGCCCTGTGTTATATCTGACCTGAAGGGGTGTATGTAAGCAGTGACCTTTAAAATCTGTCTGTACCTTGCTATCATGTCATATCATCAGAAATATGTCATTATGTTATGATTGATTCAAGATTTATACACACACACACACACACACACACAGATGGATTATTTAACCTGCCCCAGATCAAGGTCCCCTCAATTGCATGCAAGTGAGGAGACAAACATAGCTGATGTCATAGTCTGACATCCTACACACACACACACACACACACACAGAGAGAGATATCAACTAGTGTTGTCATTTACACACATAACACTCATATATAATAACCCTCTGTATTCTTGTCTAATGGGGGAACTTGCGAATAAAGATGTGAACTACATTGGGGTTCCTGTCTTTCTTTGCGACTAACCCCCAGACGTCTGGGTGGCACGAGGGCATTGGTCTCGAGAAGTAAGTTGACCGTTCTGACTGGGAGAACCTTAACAACCAGGATGTAATCAACTCTCCTCGTGCGTAGCGAGTCTACCCCTGTAGCGATCAGATGTCCCATTTTATATCGGTGCTGCCCCGCAAACTAGCATTTACTCCGGAGTAAATTTCTTAAACCAGGGGCTACACCGGTTTGTACCATGTGAACGCTCTACCAGGGCAGCCCCGGTGCTACACCAGAGTAAAAGTTACCGTGTGAACACCCCTTTTGCCACATTAAATGTAAACAGAAACAAATTAAACATTGAATGAGTCATTCATTAATAAATTAAAAATTGCAATAGCAAGCAAATCACTATGGTTTGAGGGGAATCATACACTTTGGGACATGCTGTTATATGAAAATAAAATCATGCGGCATAGATTTTTACACACACCCATCGTTTGATATTCCATGCCTTTTTTGTTCAGGTTAACATCAGTTTATAACAACTAAAGTATTTTAAATAAATAAATAAGTTTCTCTCACTCCTCGCTGCCATGTTACACGCTCTATAAACAAAGTTCATACTTTAATCAATAAAAAATTCTAAATTTCAATGTCACAATTTGTTGATTAAAATAAGAGAGACTGAGGCTACATCCCAAATGTACTGTATTGCACTTTTAGTGCACCAGATAGTGTGCAGGGTAGAATAAACAGTGATTGTTACTGAGCACCAGAGTGGCCTAATGTCTTACAGAGATAGTCTTTATCATCGGGATCTTCCACTTTAACAGAGACACCTTCAGGTGGGTTGTCGAGACCGTCTCCATAGTTGTAGATGCTCAGCTCCAGCATCTCCTCTTTCTTCACACAGGCTTCTGAGGTCTCTCCATCCATGGATGTCTCTGTTTTCATGTCCTCACACAGCTAAAGATCAAACAACAAATCTGTTAGGGCGAAACAGTATCCATCCCACTCAGGAAGATGCTGCTCTCATTTCTCGCAGCATAGCTCATAGTTTCAGAACAGGCCTAGTTGATCTGTGACAATCCAGAGCCAAGGCCAGGGAGCAGACGGACAGGCTAAACTGTCTGTCTGCTACCTGCACAGAGTCATCACACAGGTACCATTACATTGAAGCATGAACTGTTAATGAACTTCTTACTGATCAGCAGTTTAATGTACTGTGTTTAAACAAACATGGATTAAACCAAATGAGTCCGTAGCATTAAATGAAACTAGTCCTCCTGGTTGCAGTTATATACACCAGCCTCGTCTAACTGGCAGAGGAGGCATCGCGATTCTTTATAATGTTTACCTCGGCATGACACAAAAACCTGGACAGTTAGTATGAAGAACTTCAAACGCATTTGTGACAGTGGGGGCGTGGCTTATTGTCAGTTTGTGAATGTAGGGCGGGGCCAGGCAAAGTCAACGCACCTGTTGTCAATTAATGTGTGTGTTTGTTGCAGTGACTGTGGAGAACAGAAAAGGAGGGAGGGAGAGCAGAGATTTCCCCAGACCAAAACGCAACTGTGTGTATGCACATGTCTGGGTACCTAAACGTACGTTAAAGCTGAAAAACAAACAAAAAAAAAAAAAAGTGTGACAGAACGTCATCTCTCGCCTGCCATGCTGTCAGACATAGTTCAGGCTGTTTGCAGGTAAAACCTGTTGCAAGACGGCACACAGATTTTATGCGCGTCGGATGATTCAGGACAGCGATTCAATTCAATTTTGAGAACTGTGACCCTGATGAACAGTGCCTTTATTTTTAAACTTCAACTCGATCCAGCCAAAAGATCAAAGGTAAGTGTAAATATTTCTTCTATTTCTGATGAGCAGATCGGTTGGTGTGCGCGCTGTAGTGCATACACAGGAAAAATTTTTCCAGAGTTAACAGACCATGGAAAATTCTTGTTGTGATAAAAATGCTAATCTGTAATGATCTAAAATATAAATGAGAAACATTTATATATAAAATGAAGGCATTTATGGACTGTTTTATGATTCAAAAATGGTCTCCAATCTATCCAGACGGGTCCCAACCACATGCCCCAAATATTTAGCCACGCTGTCCCACACACCAATTTCACACTGATGCAAGAATTCACACAAGACACACTGCATGATTTCTTCTTCTCATGATGGTACAAAGAAGCACATCATCTTTCTTCAAGAAGACAGACAACCTGCCTAACAAGAATCTTCCAGTTACAGAAACTTCTAGTAGTTCACTATCAACAGATCTCACTTTGGATGATGAATGCGCAGAAATAGAGCTCAACAACCACCACCCTCATCACAACAACAACAAGAAGGATTCTGTAGAAAAAGATTCCACCCCAAACCAAACTTGGACCCAACAACAGGTTAGTCTAAATCTTTAGTGGCTTTTTTTTTTTTTAATGTGACCACTAAGTACCTATGTACTGCAAAATATTTATGTTTTTGTGACCTCTATCAGGGTTCACCACTTTTCAAAAATAAAAGGTGGTGGTAAGGGTTTGGGGGCTGGGCCCCCCCGAAGCTGACGGACTTTGGGCTTTTTTGACAGTGAAACTGGCCAATAATGGATAGGAATTGCTAAATCATTGTTAAAATCATTTTATAAAAAATTAACACATTCTTACTGTACATATCATCTGATGGACAATGGCCAAAGATATAACTTTTAATACAAGGTGTTTTATTGGGTCTGGTTTCCCAAAGTAGCAGCAGAAATTTAACACAAAATAAATTATAATAAAATAAAAGTTCAAGCAATTATTACAACAACAACAACAACAAAAAAAAGACTTTGTCTACAAAACAGAATACTGTATTGCACTATGTTTGCACCACCTGATTACATGCACATTACATGACTACTGCATAACAGACAGCACCATGACCCAACTAATCCACCTCCCTTCAGAGGGCTAGATATAGTGGCCTGTCCCCACCCACTGGAAGATACCAATTACTTTATATTACCAACATTGCATAAACCATACATTTACATAATCTCGGGTCTAAGTGCATGCCAATAATCTCTATAATTCATAAACAAAATACCCAGTTACAATAAATGCTTTTTTTTTTTAAATACACAATGTTAATGGGGTGAAACCACTAAAGTCCATGCGCACCAGCTTGTGCATGCCCAAGACTGGCACTACAAAGCCACCCCGGCCTTCATAGTTTGGGTCCTTTGACCCAGGAACCTGGAAGTCCTGCAGTAAACAAACAGTAAAACACAGTTCTCACCTACACAATCACAGATACGTAAAATAAAAGACCTGAACTTAACTTGTGTGTGCGTGCCGTTATATGATTACTGTAATGGTGCATGGTCAGAAAAGACGATAGATAATAATAATTTTATATAGCGCTTTTCTTCACACTCAAAGACGCTTTACAAAGGTTCAAACATACACACACAGATAACAGACAATTATAGACAAGAAAAACTAACTAAAAATAAATAAATAAAATGAATAAATAATAAAAAGTCCACCTAGTAAGGGTCAGGATGTAATTCCCATGGTGTAGCAGCCACAGTCCCACCAAAAGGCGCACGAAAACAAGTCCCACATCTCCAGCACCGCCGCCAGCAACATCGCTCGAACACCATGCCATGGATCCACAAGGCGAGCAGAGAAGCTCCACCACGCAGAGCGCTGGTGTGTCCCAAATCGCCTGCACAGCCGCCGTGACACCACTGAGCAACATCACTCGGAACATCACGCCAAGCGTTAAAGCGCAGAGCGCTGGACAACCACGATGTAAAATGAGCAACGAACTCACTGCAGTCCATAGCCACGAGCGCAGGCCTCACCCATGGCGAACCAAGGCCTGGAGGGAAACCGACGCCCAAACTGGGTCCGGAGCTACACCACAACCGGCGGACAAAACACTCAAACAAACATCAAACTACACAAACACACAAAAAAAAAAGAGAAAAAAAAGTAGAGAAAAAAAAGGGCGTAACCGTTGCACAATAATGCTACAATCAATCTGCGTGTGCACTGCAAAGTTACTTAGCTGCTGGCTAGCTGCAGCTTGTAGCTTCCAACGTTACTATGTGTCAGTATGGCAGGGTTTCCCACAGACCAGGTAGCAATTTGTGGTGCTCCACTGTGCCGATGACGGAATCGTGCGCGGTGGAGTCGGGTCATTGGGGTGTATGCAAAGTGTTTACAGCGGGTGGTGTTCAAACACACAGTATTTTTCTTCAGAGTCACCTGCTGGGACTATTTTAAAGCTACAAGAAGCATTTGAGATTATTCAGTTCAATCTAAATTCTTTTAAGTTCTTTAAGAGAAGACAGCTAAAACAATTTTTACCAGGACCCTGCCTGGTTTCATTCCTCGACCCAACTTTACATTACAGGGCAGGCCATTAGTTTGCTGGGCTTGATGGTGGTGGAAAACCTGTCTTTTTAAATTTATGAAAATTACTCACCAAAATTGAAGGTTAGTTTTTACCTTAGTTTTTTGCCTTTTTGGTGGCAATCATTCTTTAGTTGACATTCAAGGAATAAAGTGCAAAAAAACAAGCTGGAGGTTTTTATTTTAAATATTGAACTCAACACTTACCTCAACCAATACTAAAATGAAATAAATAGTATAATGTAACAACAAAATAATAATAAAATATCATAATTAGATGTAAGAAACCACTTAAGGCAACTAACAATAATGAAAAAGCATTACCCTAATTGGTGCAAAGCTTGCATGGCCTATCAGAACATTTAATTCTGCGTGGCTTCCTGAAAAAAAAAACCTCAAGTGCCCTATCATAAGGAAAGTCATTGGGTTCGGGACCATTTATGGAGATTCGTAAGCAGGCTGCCAGGTGTTCCCCTTGGAGCCTATTCCTGGAGGTCTGTTTTAATCTATGGATAAAAAAAGTACATTTTCTTCATCAAAGCACTAAAAATTTCCATTTCATCAAAAAAAATATATACAAAGGAATACTGAATTTCTATGTGCTTACCCTATTCATAGCTGAGAAATCCAGTGCAGTGATGGTTTATCTACTTCGCCAATAAAGCTAATAAAGATGTTTCTTAAAATATTCAGATTTTATGCTTCAGATAGCATCAACTAGGCATCCCCGCGAGTATAACATTTTATTTAGGCTAGTGGGAAATCCTTATTTATTGTGAATGTCAAACCATTATTAAATAACTTGCATGAATGCTGAAGCGGGATAAACGGGATAATGCAATAAGGCCGGTTCCTCGCATCAAGCTGCTACTGTATGCATCAAAATTGGTTTATAGCCTGACTCAGGGATGTCCGTTTCATGTAAGCCAAGAAGGCTATGATAAAGCTCATCACGAGCACGACGTAGGCTACCTTTTAAAATAAGGGGTCGGAAGGCGAATCGGGAAGGCTGCGTTATTCAGGGATGAGAATGAAAAATATTCAAGTCTGAAAATAGCCAGGGGTTTGGGGGCTGCAGGCACCCAGTGGGGCCCAGGGGCAGGGACCTAATGATTTTTGACTATTTTTTTTTTTGAACCCCAAAACCATTAATTTTATCAGCAAAAAGTTGCGATGTATTTGGAAATAAATTCCCCTTCTTGGTGGACTACCAGGTGAAAATGATTAATATGGTACAAGACACTTGTTTTTAATCAATTCACATTTGATGATTTCAAAAAAATCAATGCACCTTTTAATATAAACGAGCTCTACAGTATTATATTTCTGCATTTTTGCTAATCATGTCTTTGAATACCCTAATCCTTTAAAATGAAGTGCAAATCAGAAAAAAGTTCGACCATATAATTCTCTTAAGCTTTCTTCTGATGTTATCATGGTAGCAGGAGGTCTTGCATATTAAGCAGGCAACATTCAACATCACTTATCACTTCCCTTTCAACTGCTGTGTGTACTAACGAGGTTTTATCTAGACAGGATGTTGTGTAATGTAATACAGATACCATATGGTCAATTTGAAGATCAAGATGTGATTTTGAATTAAAGAACAGGCATGTACAATGGGCATTACATATTGGAATTTTTTTTTTTAAATAAAAAACTATAAGTTCATCTCGGCCTAAAAAATTTGGGCAGACGCTCCCACGCGGCACATGCCAGCAATTCCGTCCCCCTATGAAATGAGCAATAAGTAGGAGAGTTATACACGGTATCATACCTAAAATTTTATTAGAAATATAGATATGATACTATGATTCTCCCCAACATGCTACATTAGATAAGCTAACCCCATTTATAAAAGATACACACTTGTATATGACGTGTATTTGATAAATATGTGATATATATATGATGTATATTCATACATTGTTACTTTACGGAAATCTTCAGTAAGTTTGGTCTTTTCATGCCAGCCTGTTGTAGACCTAAATATAATGCACATGAACTGACACTCCTCACCTCAACATGTCCTTTACAATCATTTAAGCCACCATGGGCAATGCTGAAATCACTGCTGCAAACAGTACATCGCGCGAAACTGTCATTATTGTTGACCCTTATTAGACAGGGAGATTCTTTTGTGTAATCTGAGGTGAAGTGGGTTTTGTATTTTCGTTTTTTGGGGCGCGCGCTCTCTCTCTGTCATGCCGATCCTGTAGGCTGCACTGACTCAAAGGTGGGGAACGAGATTTTGGAATAACGGTTCCCGCAAGCCATATTTTGAAAAGAAACATGCCCACCCTCGCCATGCTCCCACCCCCCGCGTCTCCACCCCTCCTCCCCCTTATAAAGCTAGAGAGCTTGGAAAAATAGCTCAAACTTTCTCATTTAAATTGTGTTTCCAGCCCCAATTTTCACTCCTCACACATAATTTTCTCAAAAGTAGTAGCCACACTTGTCCTGATTCACACAATGTGTCTACCTACATGATAGGACTTGCAGTTTTTGAATGAGAAGCCTGAAAGTGAAGAGAGCACAGCCACCCAGCTCATAGACTGCCATTATAAACTTGGCAGAAAAGTCACTCGTTTTTAACTCGCTCTAGTGACCTCATTTTTTACACTACAGACAAAAAAATTACATCAGTGTGTTCAGGAGAGCCTTGTGGCGCTCACGGTGAAAGAATTTTGTGAATATCTCCTTCCGTTTTTGTGTAAATCCCCGTTGTTTGGAGGGAGCGCACTGAGAGAATCCTGCGCTGTGTGTGACACTCTGCTCGCAGCGCGCGGGTTGGGGGAGGGGCTGCTCGCTCTCTCACACACACACACACACACACACACACACACAGAAGGGCCGGGCTGCTCGCGAGCTTCAGTCTGATTGACATGTCAGTATCCAATCATTTTGAGGTGGTACCTCGATATGATTGGATGGCGTTTTTCCTTTATTTTACACTGTAGACTGGATTAAAATATTTCGTTTTTGGGTCAAACCTTCTATTGTACTGCTTGCAACATGGGTGTGAGGAGCTTTTCAAGCAATATGGTAAAAAATACTCCTGAAAAAAATCTCATACCCCACCTTCAACTGAAAGCTTCGGTCCTCGAGAAAAGAGAAGCCCGCCCACACCGAAGGCTGATTGGCTTATTTTGCTGAGTAACCCAATCAGGATGCTCTTTGTCTCGCGCACTCCGTCATATGCGCGAGGCAGACATTAATGTTTCGCGTGCACGTGCTTGCTCTAGATTCCAGGAGATATTCTCCAATGTGCGGGCATCAGGGAGCCGCTATCAATATGCGGGAGACTCCCGGAACTTCTGGGAGACTTGGGATGTCTGCGTTATAAGGTGACCACAGATCGTTAACCATACACCCCCCCGAATTTCTCAATGGATTTACATCGATCTCAAAAACGATCATTTTGGTCTGAAAAAGTCGGAAATCCGCCGATTGGCGGAAAATTCTCATCCCTGGAGCACGCCTCTCCGTCTGTCTCTGTGTGCGCGCGCGAATGAGAAGAAAGAGCACTATGAATGAACAGAACGATACGCAATGGAATTTTTTTTTTTCAAAATCGCGAGTCTGATTGTGTGGCGCTAGGAATCCATTGTGTGGCGCTGCGCCACACAATAGTCTAATGTATGGGAAACCCTGGTATGGTGTAATGTGGTGCGGTGTAGTGTAATGCAGGAATAGACCTCAATCTGCAGAGCTGTGTGTCACAATCTGTATGCAGCCGGCTGGATGTTTTTCTATTGCAATCGCGTGGCCACTTCGCGTAGCCCCATAAGCATTCATTTAATGGTCTTCTGCATGTTAAATAGTTAAATTATAATAAAGCAAATACTTTACGATTTATTTGGTGCATACTGATGAAGTTACTTTTTTTTTTGGCCAAGGGAAGGGTGGCGGGCCAGAATTATAATGTGGCGGTGCGCCACTTGAAAAGTGCCCGTGGAAAACACTGCCTATATTTGTTACGTTATAATCTAGATGAAATATTGGGTCATGAAAAACACTGATCCTTTGATCAAAAAGGAACTTAACTAAATTTCAAACTAACAATGAGTATTTTGTCTATGAAAGATGTACTGTGTTGCTTTTGATTAATATTCAAATACAGCAAGATTTTGTCCATGCAGTAGGTACAGGGTTTGACTAAGACGTTCAAATTTTCAAGTCCCTGGACTCCATGGTCTTTCAAAAATGGAGTCCTTTATGATTTTGTAGAGCATTTTCCCAATGGGGACTGCTTCAAGTCCAACCCTGCATTACTAGGAAATGTTTTTATATATCAGAATCAGAAGCACTTTATTGCCAGGTATGTTACACACACGAGGAATTTGACTCCAGTTCGACTTAGCCTTCTTAGTACAGACAGAAAGAAAGTATAGAAAAAAAAAAAGCACGCGCACACACAGTCTCACTGCAGTGAACTCCAGGGGGAGAATCGCATTTCTACAGCGACGGCCTTGAAGGCAGTGCTGGCTGGGAGAGCCAAGAGAAGATTGGAATTTGTTTAGACTTAAGATGGATAGACGTGTCCTTTTCCGCTTAACCCGCTTGCCCATTCTGGCCACCAAAATGATCCTCTCTGCAAAGCCATCAACTTTGCTTTATAGCAAAGCAAATATATATGCTTTAATAGAAGAAACCATTGGAAAAGCAAAGTTCTGCCAAGAGACCAAGGCAGACTGATGGAAAGAAAAACTTCAGGTTGTCATTATCAAACACAAGCCAAATGGCATTATTTAATGAAGGTGCTTCATTTAATTAATGTGTGCACCTTGTTTTCAGTATCTTTACATATGAAGTAAATCAGCTGTTAATAAATAAAGTGTGCTGGAACTCAATTTTACTGGCTTTATCCATATAAAATGTTACTACATGACTAAATATTAAAGTTGTGTTTTCTTAAATATTTTATTTTATAGCACCAAGACTCTTAAGACACACATGGTGTCAGAAGCCCACTGTGCGGCCACAGCAGTGAAGCATTATTGAGTCCAACAAGCAGGTGGAGGAGGATCAGAAAGCATCTTGCACCACTGCCCTGAAATCTGTATACTGGC
The DNA here is from genome assembly GCF_027579695.1 of Neoarius graeffei. Taxonomy (NCBI): domain Eukaryota; kingdom Metazoa; phylum Chordata; class Actinopteri; order Siluriformes; family Ariidae; genus Neoarius; species Neoarius graeffei. The sequence continues at coordinate 30,639,952 of NC_083569.1, forward strand.
TTGCGACGGAGGAGATACCAAATGGGTATTTGAACTGTCAATGATTTTTAATAAACCCTTTTTTCAGGATAGCACCTTCATTTTAACCCTTTTATCTTATTAAGAATGTTCAATACAAGCCCGATTTAAAAAAATGAAACTGAATGAATTTTATATATAATGTTTTCTTCAATATAATTATGATCCCTTTTGAATGTTCTTTTGCTCCAGTGTGTCTTTGTTCCTAATTGTCAACCACAATCTGCTTATTAGAAAATGTCAAGCGATTCTTTTTCATGTAAATGGGATGACATTATATCTTTATTTCCTTTTTGTTTAAACAGAGATGAATACTGGTATTTAATATATTTTGCTATTTAAAGTCAAATTTTATTTATATAGCCCTTTACAATAACCGAAAGGTACCCAAAGTGCTTTACATCAAAGCCATATAATAGCCCTCCTAAAGCCAGGAAAACAGGCTGATATTCCAAGTAACTACCGGCCTATTGCCCTCTTGTGCTGCAGATTCAACCTATTCGAAAGAGTGCTTCTTGCTAGACTACAGCCTGTCCTAAATGTACATAGTCCACCAGAACAAGCAGGTTTCAGAACCCAGCGCAACACAGTAGAACAAGTTCTAGCTCTCACCTCCTACCATACCTGTCAACTTTGAGGTTTGAAAAAAAAAAGGGATATTTCCCAAATTTTTAACTCAAAATAAGGGAAAATTTCAGAAAGTCATACCCTTCACCAAAAGTGGGTGTGTAGTTGAATGGGGGGCAATTTTCTATCTAGTATTTGTGATTCTGTACTCTGGTGCATGTTGGTGATAGCCAAGACCCAAACTCAATATGCTTATGGTTTATAGAGTGCATTTGTGAATAAACTATACATTTATTTTTATTTGCTTTCAGTGGTACCAGCTATTTCCCAAATTAAGGGCTAAAATACGTATCTTATGTTAAAATAAGAAAGGTCATTATATAACCAGTCAATAAATTCAATTCCACTGCAATTTATTATGGTTTTACCATAATAATGGCCTCGGAACGAACGCTCGATAGATTGATAGAGAGTAATATAAGATATTAAAAGGACCCATGGCATGGTGGTTTGTTGATGCTTTAAACGGGCTCGTGGAGGCTTCTGGATGTTATATCCGCAGCCTTTCTCGAAATGAACCCTCGGCAGGTAGATATAGCCTCCTGGGAGAAAGCCCCATTTCAGCCCTTTTCCCAGTGCGTCGTTTTGCTAATGAGAAGCATGGAGGTGGGCCATGGGGGGAGGGGGCGGGGCTTGACCAAGCTGCGGGCATGCTACCTGGCTAACTGCAGGAAGCGGTTAGCTGCACAGCTAATGTAGCCATTGCTAGGCTAACGCACCGATTTTAAAACACGGCAAAACGACTTAACGGTTATACACTTACTTGTTCGGTGTTTGTGGCTGATGCGGCAGGGATGCTTGGTACGGACCCAGGCTTCAGTGACAGTTGATGTGCAAAACCTGCCCTGTACTGTCCCAAGTTGTGGAAACATTCATCAGGAAAATGCTTCCGACAAACATACATCGTCTTAGGTAGACTCGACAGCATATTATTGGAGTAAATAAAATTAAGTCATTGCATCTTCAGGGGCTCTCCCGTCGGCAGTAAAAACAGACTCCTTTCTGTGTTGTCACATCCATGTACAACGCAATTTCCATGTTTCGCTCACATAGGTGGTGTAAAGTTATTCTACCTCTTCGATTTGTCCTACGAAGCCTACTGCGCACGCGCAGAACACATGACGTCATTACAATTAGCAAGTTCTCATACAGACCGTTTTATTATACAAAACAAGTCATTACAAATTATTTGACTCGGCCAAAGACTCGACCAATACGCACAAAACATAAAAATCGGCACATGCGTGAAATACTCACCGATTTTCTATCAGCCCAGCTGATCGGTAGGACAAAACTACTGTTGAATTTTCCTACCCTCCTGGATTTCGCGCATGCGCAGTAGGCTTAGTAGGACGGGCAATCCATACAGTGGGTGGGTATCCAGAGGGGGGGCGTGGGGATCATCTTTATTGGCCTAAATTGGCCTGGCCGGAGAGCGCGCGATGGCTCCCGGCCTGGCCGGAGAGCGCGCGATGGCTCCCGGCCTGGCCGGAGAGCGCGCGATGGCTCCCGGCCTGGCCGGAGAGCGCGCGATGGCTCCCGGTTTGGCCGAGCGCGCTAGCTCAGTAAACTAGTAAATCCAGTAAAGGAAAAACTTGAGACTGAAAGGTTTTAACAGTCATCCAAATGACTGAACAAAAACATTGCTACAGTAACATACCAGCTACTATGTTGTTGACATTAGCTAGTGCTAACAGCTAGTTGCTAGTACACTGCTACAACACAGACACCGACCCTAATAATACAGTTCTTGGTCATTGCCTGGTAACAGCAAATTTATAACGGGCCATGTCTCAACAGACTAAGAAGTTATTTCAATGACATTTAATAACATTTTGTTTATCCTGAGGACCGAAAGTAAATGAAAATGTGAACAAACCTTAGCTGTAATCAGATGGCGACCACCGGCTCCAGGGACGACCCGCTGATGTAGGCATGTTACCCAGCCTGACACAAAATATTTGTAGGCATCCAAACTCTTATACGCTTTCAGATCAATACCTGTGTATGGCGATGGGTTTTTAACGACATAGGTATACAGATCATGTGGGCTGAAGTCAGGTAAAGACGAGGGCTTCGTGTACTTCCGTACGTCAGTGAACAATCCTGGTGGAAGCAGGTAAACATCGTTCTCTAAGCCTGCTAACCTCAATTTTTGCAAATACCTCTCCCTCTGCTCGCCCTGTAAATGCCCTACATCACTGGATAGTGAAGGTGTTTTCTGCATCTCGCTCCTTTTTCTTTTGTTTTTCGTTTGTCGCCTTCCTCACATTCAAACTGATTCGAGCCGTGCCGTCCAAAATGGCAGCCTCACATGACTTGGTCACGTGAGTGAAATATCTCAATACACCCATTCAGGACAGGAACAATAACAAAGCCCCTAAGGTCGATTGATCCCAGGCATACTTCCAGTGAAACTTAAACAACAGTCAGCTGTACCCTACATGAGCATTTTTTTCTGCTGCATGGTCTACATTTCCTTGTTGTTGGTCATGTAGTCATTTACCAATTCTGGCAACATGTGGTTGAAGTAAAATTTACAAAGATGCTGAATTTGTTGGTTTCTGTAATTTGGGTGAAATGGTATGTCCAATTCCAAGTAGGGGCCTGGACGAATGAAACACTTTTTACTTAATGGTTATTTTCAAAAGATAATGAAGCAGATGAAAATTACTTTGTCATAGATCATACAACCCACATGTGTATTCTACTAGTTGCAGATGTAATTTCACACAGCCGTTAAGGTATCACGCTGATTTTAACTTTGAACGCAACATGTTGTTCGTTTCAACCGTCCCGCACTGTCAGGACAATTGAAACACGTATGCGGGACGAATGAAACATCGTGTTGTAAACAGAAACCATTCACTGTACTCTATTTTTTATGAAACAAACCTGACAGCATACTACTATACTTGTCATGGGTAAAATTGTATGTAATTTCTCAAACTATAAATGGAATACTGCCCATCACTCAGACAATGTATATCACATCTTGGCCGACCCAGCTTTGACCCAATACAAAATGTGTGCATTTCACTGTTGTGCCTTCAGTAGACTGCTGTATTGAACAGACTGTTGAGACCGGCCCTTTTCACACCTAAAAGCACTGCTTGTTAACGTGTTCGCCATCCAAGCTGGACCACTGACACACCCCATCACACCCCCACCCCCCTCCCTGTCAATATAATATGACTGCGCTTAGATCCAGTACAACAAAAATATGATGCGCATCAGCAGAGAGAGCTCCCAACAGATTCGTGCAATGAGGCGAGAAGGAAAGTCCACACAAGAAATAAGAAAGTTTGGCATGCCGTGGAATTAAGGTTACAATGCAAGCTGTGAGATATCACTACAAAGAGAGGCCACCCCGTCGCTCTGGTCCAAGGAAATTGCATACGTAAGTATCCAACCCGTGAAACGGCTTAAGAAGGCCACTTATAGCCTACCATTAGACTTTCCAACCTAACGTGTTTCATTTTATTTTCACAGCAATGTCCTCTCTGCAATCGACGAGATGACTAAAGCCCACACTGAAATGAATGCCCTGGCTGTTCAACAAAGAATCAAGGCCGATTTTGGTATTGAACTGAGCTTAACAAGCATACGCCGCGCTCGCAGACGAATGGGTTGGAAATTTTCCTCGACCCGTTTCTGTCCAATGCTGAAAGAACGCAACAAAGAGGCAAGGTTGCGACAAGCTTCTGAGTGGAAGGAGTCGGGGGAGTTGTTTGACAATGTGCTATTCACTAACGAAACGACAGTCGCATTGGAACACTTTGCAAGACAAAGTTTACATAAAAAGGGACACTTCGTCTCAAAGCCACGACCAAAACAGCCACTGAAGCTGAATCCATGGGGAATGATTTCCCGATATGGAGCAGGTCCCCTTGTCATTTTTGAGGGAATAATGGACAGAGAATATTTTGAGGAGACCATCATAAAAGAATTTGCAGCACCATACATCAGGGAATATTTTGGGACTGATCACCGCTTTTTCCAGGACAATGACCCAAAGCACACCGCAGCTGCGGCTTACTTAGCATCAGAGGGCATCAACTGGGTTAAAACTCCAGCAGAATCACCGGACTTGAATACAATCGAACTGGTTTGGCACGCCATGAAGGACTATATCCGCAAAGACAGGTACAAAGCAGGAGCTCATCAAAGTCATGCAAGTGTTCTGGAACACAAAAGTGACCGTGGATTTCTGCAACAGACTTACATCAGGTTTATCAAATGTAATCAATCTGGTTATTAGCAACAAAGGAGGGCATAGCGGGAAATGATACCCTGTCTTCAAATAGCGTACTCAGTTGAAATTTGTGATTTGTGACTTAAGATTTGTGATTACATGTGCACCTTTTTAATTTAAAAAAAAGGCACGAACGTCTCTATTCTTGTTTTTAACTGTATGCCTATGTTGTAACATCGTTGTGCAGTCATGGAATAGTGCTGACCGGTGAACAGTCTGCGTTGTTTATTTCACTGTGTATCTTCAACCTAATGCCTCACTGCCGCCATGGTTCCCTAGGAAAAAACAAGACCACTTATGCCGATAGAGTTATTGAGTCTCTTACTTAATTACATAATTTCATAAATCTGACTCCAAACTGACACAAAGTGACGTGGCAACTGGCCCCCCCCCCCAATTAGGAGAGGCTTTCAGATGTAAATGTCAGTGCTCTGAGCTAAACAAATGCAAATCTGGGGAACAGTTTTACTAGTCTTTTAGAAATGTGTTGCGTTCAACAGTTGTGTTGTGTTGAACGCAACACATTTCTAAAATACAGAACGAACATGAATTTTTCAAAAATTATGAGGCATGAGCGACGAACATGAAGATGAATGAAACATGAACGAAACGTTCATGTTGATTCGAGTGAAATTAGTGCCTGAAATTAGTTTCTGACTGATTCAGGGGCATGTTGTAATGGAAGCCAGGGGAATCCTGGCTTACTCGAAAATTTAAAATTACAATAACAAACGAACATATTCATTGATCAAATACGTCAAGTAGGCCTACGTTATAGAAATATAGAAAATATACGCAACATTGCTTGCATTACGACTGCACATATTCACTTCTCTAAACATTTAACTCATTTCTCATGCCTTTTTCACTGAAAACATGATAAAGTAATGGACTGCAATTAATATTTGGCTCTACTACCTTGCATTCCGGGGTAACAAAGACTGTGCAGATCAGGATATCCAGATATATTTTTTACTGCTTTGCTTTGATTATGAAGACATATGGTTTTTCACCTTGATGCGGTTTTTCACCTCCACCACCATACGACAACATTTTGAACCCATCCACTCTTGAAAAAAAGATAGTCATCAGGGTTAGATCTTAAGGTTTTTCTGCACTAGCCAGCCGGGCTAGTGGCTTGCAAATTGCACTAGCCCGCAGAGTGTTGCACTAGCCCGCTATTTTAAGCCCAATTCCTGAGACAATTGAAAGAATTTTAAATACTAAACAATGAACAAGTTGAAACAACAGAAGCTCCCAATTCAGTGTAACAAAACCAGTACTTTATTCAATCCATTATGGTTCTCATGTGAGACTTTGTGTTTCAAACCATATTGTCTATGTAACGCCACATGCTGCAACTGTTGTGTGTAGAGGATGACAACACAATTCTGCTTTATTCAGACTTTATTTGCTCTATGCGCATTGGCTAGTGGTGGACCTGGAACCAAAACTGCAGTAAATTAACAACAAAAAATCTGGTAAAGAAAGCTGCCCTTAACATGTCTCTATTTCAAGCATATCAACTTTGATATTTACCTCTATGCTCATAATATACTGACAATTTATAGGTAATAAAATAAAATAACTAAAATTTAACAGCCACAATTTTTAAAAATTCTGTTCCATTCCTGCAAACTAATGAAATTACAAGTGAGCAAACATTGTGAATGCACTCTTCAAAATACAAAATGATAAACTACTGATAACAATACATTGCTTTAAATTGTATGTTATGGCATTAATGCCTTGCCATACAAGCACAATGTGACATGTACAACCCCGATTCCAAAAAAGTTGGGACAAAGTACAAATTGTAAATAAAAACGGAATGCATTGATGTGGAAGTTTCAAAATTCCATATTTTATTCAGAATAGAACATAGATGACATATCAAATGTTTAAACTGAGAAAATGTATCATTTAAAGAGAAAAATTAGGTGATTTTAAATTTCATGACAACAACACATCTCAAAAAAGTTGGGACAAGGCCATGTTTCCCACTGTGAGACATCCCCTTTTCTCTTTACAACAGTCTGTAAACGTCTGGGGACTGAGGAGACAAGTTGCTCAAGTTTAGGGATAGGAATGTTAACCCATTCTTGTCTAATGTAGGATTCTAGTTGCTCAACTGTCTTAGGTCTTTTTTGTCATACCTTCCGTTTTATGATGCGCCAAATGTTTTCTATGGATGAAAGATCTGGACTGCAGGCTGGCCAGTTCAGTACCCAAACCCTTCTTCTACACAGCCATGATGCTGTAATTGATGCAGTATGTGGTTTGGCATTGTCATGTTGGAAAATGCAAGGTCTTCCCTGAAAGAGACGTCGTCTGGACGGGAGCATATGTTGCTCTAGAACCTGGATATACCTTTCAGCATTGATGGTGTCTTTCCAGATGTGTAAGCTGCCCATGCCACACGCACTAATGCAACCCCATACCCTCAGAGATGCAGGCTTCTGAACTGAGCGCTGATAACAACTTGGGTCGCCCTTCTCCTCTTTAGTCCGAATGACACGGCGTCCCTGATTTCCATAAAGAACTTCAAGTTTTGATTCGTCTGACCACAGAACAGTTTTCCACTTTGCCACAGTCCATTTTAAATGAGCCTTGGCCCAGAGAAGACGTCTGCGCTTCTGGATCATGTTTAGATACGGCTTCTTCTTTGAACTATAGAGTTTTAGCTGGCAACGGCGGATGGCACGGTGAATTGTGTTCACAGATAATGTTCTCTGGAAATATTCCTGAGCCCATTTTGTGATTTCCAATACAGAAGCATGCCTGTATGTGATGCAGTGCCGTCTAAGGGCCCGAAGATCACGGGCACCCAGTATGGTTTTCCGGCCTTGACCCTTACGCACAGAGATTCTTCCAGATTCTCTGAATCTTTTGATGATATTATGCACTGTAGATGATGATATGTTCAAACTCTTTGCAATTTTACACTGTCTAACTCCTTTCTGATATCGCTCCACTATTTGTCGGTGCAGAATTAGGGGGATTGGTGATCCTCTTCCCATCTTTACTTCTGAGAGCTGCTGCCACTCCAAGATGCTCTTTTTATACCCAGTCATGTTAATGACCTATTGCCAATTGACCTAATGAGTTGCAATTTGGTCCTCCAGCTGTTCCTTTTTTGTACCTTTAACTTTTCCAGCCTCTTATTGCCCCTGTCCCAACTTTTTTGAGATGTGTTGCTGTCATGAAATTTCAAATGAGCCAATATTTGGCATGAAATTTCAAAATGTCTCACTTTCGACATTTGATATGTTGTCTATGTTCTGTTGTGAATACAATATCAGTTTTTGAGATTTTTAAATTATTGCATTCTGTTTTTATTTACAATTTGTACTTTGTCCCAACTTTTTTGGAATCGGGGTTGTATTTCAATTCTAAAAACTGACTGATTTGGAGTCATCTTGAATTTTCATACTCACAAGGTTATGCTTCATTCACTCAGAATCACTGGCCATATGGATAGGCCAGTTAAAAACTATGCTGTCTTGCAAATTCAGTGCAAATCTCCTCTTACTCACATCTCAAAACTTTTCAAACATGGCTGACATCAGCCCCCACTGCCCTGCCACCTACTCTTACAGAATATTAAATGTGCTGAATGGTGGTGCCACCTTGTGGTAGGTCTAGCAAATTAGGCACTCATCATGGTACACAGTTACAACCTGTGTCAATGAACTGTGACAGTAATGTTCAGCAACAATGCATTACACCATGTACAATAAATAGAATGAGCTAAAATATTTTGTATCAGATTTTGCGTGATTCAAGATGGCCACACCCATGTCAAGTTATTGCACTAGCCAACACGGGCTAGTAGCAGAGATTTTGCACTAGCCCGTGGCTATCTGCACTAGCCATGGGCTAGTGTTAAGATCTAACCCTGGTTATCCATATTTATGTAGGCGTTATACTGCCCTTTGGCATAACTACCTGCACTGGTGTTATTTCATCAGCTATGTTCCTAATGTCTGAGACTACAGGCTTTTATTATGAACGACAGTAGAAAGGTGTTTTCATTTGTGCATTTTATTAGCTAGTGCAAACTTGACAAAATTGGAATGGGAAAAAGGTATAAAAATGGTTAATGTCACTGGGGGGGACATGTGTGCAAAAGCACTTTTTGTTTTAACAAGACAAGTACTGTAGCCTAAAAAAACAAGATGTCAGTGGCCAATTTGTTCCGCCTCAGGGTCTACTTTTCGGGGGCTTCGCAGTCTTTCGTTGATCCGGTTTCGGATTTTGACCCAGTTGTCCGGAGACAAATCAGGAAAACGTTCTGTGGTTAACTGATGCACTTTTTTCTTTAGATTGTGCAGCAAGGTGGCCTTGCCTTGTGACCCTCCCCAATTAATCATTTTCCCCCACCGCTGATACTCTTCGAATGGCGTCAGAGCCATGAACACATTTGCGGCATAAATGTCTGGCCTGTGCTGGCCTCTTTGTTGGCTCTGCCTGAACAGGTAATCGTCTCGCTCAGCAGAGAGGACCCGGAGCTCAATGTCCGGCAGGGGAGTTCCAGCCGGGACCCTGGGTCCAAGGGTTGGTGGAGTGGCGTTGAAAGACAATTGCCGTCTAGCACTAGCAGTTGTGTGCGGTGCTGGTGGTTGTGCTGGTGTGGCCTGGTGAGCTGTGGGCTGCGCTGCCGTGGCCTGGTGAGCTGCGCCGCCGCAGGTGGGGGGTTAACCAGCCGCTGCAGAAGTTCCTCCACCTTCTTAAAGCGTTCCTCTGCCTTCGCACGGTCCTCCACAGCCTTTCTAAACTGCTTCTCTACCTCCAATTCTCTTGACACTGTCTTCAAGCGGTTGTCCATGTCATCTAGCCGCTTTTTCATAATCCTAATTTCTTCCTTGTAAAGTCCAAAGCAGTCTGTTCTGCTGCCGGCTGTTGCCACTGTCACAGCCTACATGAAAATGATAGATGTGAGTCACAATTCATAAACATTAAAAGATAGGCCTATAAATTATATGCACAATGGTTTCATTAGGGTCATTTATTTGGATGGTCTTAACTCAGACAACTTACCGATTTCTTCCTTACAAGGCGCACTTTGGATTTTGCAGGAGTGCCAGCTGGCCTAGCAGACCCCTGTTTTTTGGCAGCGTGTTGCAAGGGCTGCGCTGTCTAGAAGAAGCAAAGCAATATTTAGTTTAGAATAGCATAGGCTACTGGAGTCCTGGATGTCCTAAACTGGATGGTTTTTTTAACTAGAAACTAGAATTTTTTTGCAGTGCATAGAAAGTTGCGCACATGAACTTACTTTGGATACAAGACGTTTTGGTCTGTCGACAGTCCGTGCCATGTAGAACTCAGCAGTCTCCATTGTCACCAAAGAAATTTGTTGTCCTATACCAAAATGCTGAAATAAATCAAATGGGCAACGTCTTGCCATTTATTACAAATGGACAGGTTTTGTGGGAGGTCCAGCTTGAGGTGAGAATGGTCTGGAATGTGAACATTTAGTGGGGGATTCCAGCCTAACGAGCTGTATGCATTACAAAAGGCGAGCTGAATTCAAGAACACGTCCTCAACAAAGAAAACAAATTTTAAAACGATACATGAAAATGGGATTCCTGACGAGCTTTATGCCTTACAAAAGGTGCTGAATTCAAGAACATGTCTTTTAACAATGAATGTGTAAACAGCTAAATCAATTTTTAGAAAGATACATGAAAATGGGATTCAATACCATGAGTTAATCTGTAGGCAAGTCGAGAATCTTCACAGAGGGGGTATATTGCTTACGCCTATCGGAATCAATGTAACACGCCCAATAATGACAGAATAAAGGGTGTGTAGCCTTTAATATGTTTCATATATATCAGGAAAAGTAGTTATGTTTAAATGCCCAGTCAATATGAAACAAATCTTACCTCAAAGTGTTTTTTTCCACGGCGATTTTCCGCGGCATATCAAAGACGTGTACTTCTGGACGTGACAGACTTCCCTGTTGTTGTTTTTTTTTTTTTTTTATCAAGTAGCGAATAGCATGGGAGCAGGCAATGTACCAGCATTTTTTGCTAAATCTAATCCCTCTCTCCTTGGTCTACTTTTTTTTTTTTTGGTCTTTTTTTGGCTCTCCCCATGTAGGCTATAGTTGTGAAAGTGTCCACTCGTCTTTATTCAGTTGTTGCTAAATCTAATCCCCCTCTCCTTGGTCTACCTTTGTTTTTATCTAAACAGTTAGGGAGCTATGGCAGCAATTGTAATATTTCCTTTGTGTAGCACACTAGCTCGATACAACAGTCTGCAACCGTCTGGGTACTGAGGAGACAAGTTTCTCAAATTTAGAAATAGGAATGCTGTCCCATTCTTGTCTAATACAATGTGTCTCGCTAGGAAGGGCTGATTTTCGGCTGCATCGCAGGAAACTAATGTCCCTTTTCCACTACCCTTTTTCAGCTCACTTCAGCTCGCTTCAGCCCGACACGGCTCGCATTTCGACTACCAAAAAACAGCACGACTCGGCTCGCTTCAGCCCTGCTTAGCCCCTAAAACTCGCACGGTTTTGGAGTGGGGCTGAAGCGAGCCGAAGCGAGCCGAGTGAGGCTGGGGGCGTGAGCAGACACTCCCCTGTGCACTGATTGGTGAGGAGGAGTGTCCTCACATGCCCACACATGCCCCGCGAGCACGCTGGGATCTGTAAACACCGCAAACCCGGAAGAAGAATAATTACGAATTACGAGAATTTCTGAAGCCTTATGCGCCTCACCTCATCTATACGCTCTTGCCAGTATCTGTTGGCGTTGTCGGTGACAACAAGCCACAGCACCAAGACCAGCAACACTAACGACTCCATGTCCTCCATGTTTATTGTTTACTATTCGGGTCGTGAGACTACCGCTTAAAAGCTCACTGAGGTCACAGTTTGCGCTGCTTAACGACATCACCTGACGTCCACCCACTTTCGCTAACTCCACCCAATGTGTCCACCCACTTCCAGCCAGCACGGTTCAGTGCGGTTGTAGTCGAAATGCAACTCCAACAGCCCCGCTCAGCTCGACTCCGCCCGACTCAGCATGGCACGGCTCAGCCGCGTTTGTAGTGGAAAAGCGGCATAACATGCCTGAAAAATCAGCTCTTCCAAGTCAAAGAAAAGGAGACGTCCGGTTTTCACCGCTGCAGTAGGATTACGCTGTTATATTAGGCCTTCCTGATCGGTCTTCCTTCCTCACCCACCAATAAAAACACAGGAGATTCGAGATCATGTTCTTTCTGTTTATTTTTTCCATCATTAAAATATGATGTCCATCGTTGAATCACTTCCTGTAGGAGACAAAAACTGTAGCCTAAGCATGTAAATGCAAATAACTATTGGCATGAAAACGTGTCTATTGCACAGTTTTGCAACTTCATCTCCCGGCAATAGCCCCAGATCTCTCGGCCGTCATTTGAAAAAAAAAAAAAAGCGAATATTATATTTGCTTGTACACAAGACTTTGAGCAGTGGCTGTGGCCACAACGCTCTGGCCAGGACAGCAATAATGCAACTTCGTAACCAGTGAAGACCGCAGATTCTGGTGTGCTCATGGCCACCTTATGAATAATTTGTCACAAAATATTACAAAGTTAAAATCGGTATTCTTGACGCTCAATGCGGAATGGCTTCACATTATATATAGATTTGGAATGACATCAACCAGTGAGCGCGTAATGTTTCGCTCATTCCAGGTTAGTGAAAAGCAGTCGCGTTGCGGACTTTAGTGGTCTTGCTGTTGTCTCGTCAGCCAGCTACAATACACACTTCACTTTCCCAGGACACCCTGCTGCACCCTGTGCTAAGAAACAGACCAATTGTGCTGTAGATTATGATGTTACCAGTAGCAAGCTATGATTGTTGAGATTGTTTGAGATAAAGATTTTTTAAAGATGAAAACAGAAACATAGCCAGTGCAAGCGCTGAGCCCCAGCAGGAGCCAGCTGCAGCTATTTACTGTTACTTATCTTGTTCTTGCATTAATCAGAATACGCACAGCTGCATCTGTGCAGCGCCCCTCCCCTCTCTCCGTTTGCTTATGGAGAAGTGCTTCTAAATTGCCAGCTTAGCTCGGAGCAAACTTCGTGTGACACAATGACAAAATCAATCCGCGTTTAATAAAATGAAATAACTGGTGAATATAATGGGAATGCGCAAACAGAAAAGGGAAGTAAGAACACATTTTACCGTTGTACTCCACATATGCGCAGCGTCAGATGTAGGCAAACAGTCGCCAATAAAATGAGCAACAGCTCAAATAACCCGATGTTGATACATTGCCCAACACAAAGGGAAAGTCATGCCAGTTTTGTAGGAAACCTGGAACATGTTGAAGTGGATGTTTTGAGAAGTGTTTATGTTCGTATTGTTTTCCCCACGCGATGCCTGAATAATCCACGTCAACTGTCTGTTATAACAAATGAATGACAGACATTACAAGGCCGTACAGCTAACTAATATTGCATAGTTAATCATCGGGACTCAGTGTAAACAAATCAGCATTATTGAACAAACGAATAACAACCCAGATATACCACCAATGTTTAGAGCAATGCGCCGTATTGGCGTAATATCGCCTCAGCTCAAGTCAGGTTTTGGACATGGTAAGCGAGAAAACTGCACTTTTCAACAGGACTTAAACTCTGGTTTATTGCCATCCTCTTCAGAAACGTTGATCTGGCTTGTCAATGCAACTTCACAAATCACTGCTCCTCCCCGTGGAAAAAAATGGTATTGCAGCTGTGTTTTTTAAGGGGCGTTGCCAGTCCAGGCTTCATCAACACGTCATGTGTGGGGGATTACGATACGGGCACAGCCCTCGCACGGACCAAGCATGGTGCGGGCATGGAAACAGGCAAACAAATGAATGGCTTCTACTGTAATACACCAATTAGTTTACACTAGGCTATTTATGAGGTCTTAGCCAGGACATACTTAATGTAAACATGTGTAGCTTACCTTTGATTATTTGGGAGGCTTTTGTTTTCCCCATGGAAAATTTCTTTGCGATGGAAGAGTCTGGGAACATTCCACCCACGCACTTGTTGAAATCATCAAAGAAAGACAGGCTAATGTTTTTCTTAGCTATTAGCATCGCCATCTTCACCTCAGACCTAATCACTTGTTCAGCCTCACCTCCGGACATAGTTATGTAATTACTGATGCCTGAGAGGGTGGGGACGTGAATTCATGGCCCGACTTCCTGCTGTAAACTCCTGTCAGAGGCGCGTCATGAATTCTGGACCTACCGACTTTTATATTGTGAAAATACGGGATATTTTCGGGAAAATAAAACGGGAAGACAGCGGGAAATAAGTCAAAATAAGGGAGTTTCCCGGGAAAAACGGGAGGGTTGACAGGTATGCCTCCTACATTGAATCAGGATATGAAAAACAGAAAATTGGTGCCATCTTTGTAGACCTGTCAGCCGCCTATGATACAGTGTGGCACGAGGGGCTCATGTTTAAGCTGTTGTCATATGTAAAACGTAGAGCCACACTGAGGCTGCTTTACAAAATGACAGGAAACCATAGCTACTTTGTATGCATTGCTGACCAGATGAGCAAACCCAAACAAATACAGAACGGAGTCCCCCAGGGTTCAGTGCTTGCACCTACTCTTTTTAACATTTATATAAGTGACATGCCACCCACGGAATCCCTAAAATTTGGATACGCAGATGACCTAGCTATTGCCACACAGGCACGTTCATTTGAAATATTAGAAAATACCCTAACAAGAGACGTGGAAACATTACACTTTTTTTAATAAATGGTACCTGAAAATGAATGTCACAAAGACTGTTAGCTCTGTATTTCACTTAAACACTCAGCAAATCAGACACTGCAAGTCTGTGATAACATTGGAGGAAATATTTTGCCTTCAGACTTAACCCCAAAATACCTGGGGGTTACTTTTAGATCGAGCGCTAACATTCAGACAACACTGCGAGGCCACAGCACAGAAACTCAAAAAGCGATGTGCAATAATAAGAAAACTAGCTGGTACCAATTGGGGAGCATCACAGTCCGTCTTGCGGACTTCAGCTCTTGCACTGTGCTACAGTGTTGCTGAGTACTGTGCTCCAGTCTGGAGCCGCTGCTCCCATACCAACAAAATAGATGTTCAGCTGAATTCAGCCATGAGAATAATCACAGGTTCCATCAAAGCCACACCTACAGCCTGGCTCCCTGTGATGGCATCAATTGCCCCTCCACAGGGAACAAGCAACCCAGCGCCAACATGAGCGTATACAACTGCTGGACGAATCTACCCCGGTGAGAAGGGTACTTGACTCTGCCTCTAACACCAACAGACTAAAATCACACAAACCATTCTTCAAAACAAGTAATCAATTTCAACATAAATGAATCCTGGAAACGAGAATGGGATTCGAACATACCACGGGGAGGAGAAATAATTACAAACCCAACAGACCCACTCCCAGGCTTTTCGGCCCTCTCAAGACGTGAGTGGGTCCAATCCAATAGAATTTTATCAAAAGAAGTGGTTGAACCGCTGTGAACCTCTACCAATGGGGGTATCGTGACACTCCAACATGTCCAAAATGCCAACGGGCAGCACAAGACATGGACCACCTGGTCCTTCACTGCCCACAAACAGCTATACCTGGAGGTTGCAATTCAATTTATGAGGCGGGCCCAATATTCCAACAATGGTGCACTAACAGAGGTGTGAAATAAACCATACGAAACTACATCAAAGCCATAAAACACTAAAACAAGTGTTTTGTATAAAATACGTTTATAAAAAAAAAAAAAAAAAAAAAAAAAAAAACACACACAACAGTACATAAAAACACAGGTTTTGACTGCAGAAGGTGCCATAGTGCTGCAGGTTATTAAAAGCCTTTCAGAACTACATGAAATAGAACAGACAAAAAGTACCCCTCAAAAACAATACTCCCCTAGTCAGGATTGAATGCCAATCTAAAAAAGTGGGTCTTCAACTTCGATTTAAAAAGGCCGAGATCAAAAGTGGTGCGAATGTCGGGGGGCAGATTATTCCACAGTCTGGGGAGCAGCAACAGCAAAAGAACGATCAGCCCACTGTTTATATCTCGACCTTGGGACTTCTAACAGAAGCTGACCCGAAGAACGCAGGGCCCTACCATGATCACGGATAGTTAAGATCTCAGACAAGTAAGAGGGAGCCAGGCCATTGATGGCATTAAAAGCAAACAGAAGTTTAAAATCAATTCTAAAACGGACTGGAAGCCAGTGGAGTGATGACAGCACAGGAGTAACGTGTTCACGTCTGGACGTGCTTGTTAAAAATCGGGCAGCAGCGTTCTGTACAAGTTGAAGACGAAAAATTGAAGACTGGCTGAGGCCAACATAAGGGGCATTACAGTAGTCCGGTCTCTAACTGATGAATGCATGGATTGCCTTCTCGAGATCCTGCCGACTGCGAAACGGCTTCACTTTGGCCAAGAGACGGAGCTGAAAAAAGCTTGTTCTAACAGAACTAATCTGTTTATCAAATTTAAGCCCACTGTCAAACGTTACCAAGATTTTGTACAAATGGTTTAAAAAAAGGGGGCCAGAATACCAGAGTTTGTTGTAAGAACATTTGACATGGGTGACGTGCCAAATAAAATACATTCTGTTTTGCTGTCGTTCAAGTGCAAAAAGTTCCGTGCCAGCCAGTGCTTTACATCAGTAATACAATCCAGTAACTTAGTAAGCGTCGTATTTTCATTGGGTCTCATGGGTAAATATATCTGCAAATCAGCATAAAAGTGAAAAGGCAGATTGTGTGTTTTTTTTTTTTAAATAATTGATCCCAGAGGTAGCATGTACAATGAAAACAGAATAGGGCTGAGAATAGAACCCTGTGGCACCCCACAAGAGAGGGATGTATATGAAGAACAGAGGTCACCAATCATCACAGCAAAGCTCCTATTTGCCAAGTATGACCTAAACCATTGGAGAGCAGTGCCACGGATGCCGACATGCTGCTCTAAGTGAGATACAAGGACCGCATGGTCAACTGTATCAAAGGCCGCTGTGAGGTCGAGCAGCACCAGCATGGCAAGATTCCTGGCATCCACAGACAGAGCGATATCATTGTGCACCTTTAACAGTGCTGACTCAGTGCCATGTCGGGATCTGAAACCAGACTAGAATTTCTCTCTAAAAATGACCATAATTGAATAAAAACAACTTTTTCTAAGACCTTAGAAAGAAAAGGCAAATGGGAGACAGGCCTAAAATTGGACAGAACAGAGGGGTCAAGATGTGTTTTTTTTTTTTTTAAAGGAGGGGCCTAACTACAGCATGTTTGAAGGCAGCTGGGACAGACCCTGAATTAAGACAAGTGTTTATAAAAACAAGCAGACTTGACCCAACAGAATTAAAAACCTTCAAAAACTTGGCCGGAATGACATCTAAGGGGCAGTTAGTGGGTTTCATGCCACTAACCACCTTTGTGAAAAACGACAGAGAAACAGTCTCAAACCAGTCAAAAACAGCAGACTGTGTAGGAGGAGCATCCACGTTATCAAGGGACGCATCAATGTTTCTGATATTCTGTCTGACTGATGCCACTTTGTCAGTAAAGAAACAGACAAACTCTTCACAGGTTGCAGCGAAGGCATCAGACAGAACAGTGGGGAGTGGATTAATAACAGAGTCAATCGTATTAAATACTAGTCTTGGATGATGAGAGCTATTGGCTATAATGGAAGACAGATATTTGGACTTGGCCTCCTTCAGCGATCTCTGGTAAGCAGTGAAACTGTCCCTTAACCAGCCCAGGGATACATGCAGTTTGTCCTTTTTCCACGTCCGTTCAGCCTGTCTACATTGTTGCCCAAGCAGACGGGTGTGGTCATTCAACCAGGGATCTGTCTTGGTTTTGATGCTTTTTTGCCGAAAAGGGGCAACAGAATCCAGAATCGCAGAACAAGTAGAATGGAATAGAATGGAAAGTGGAGAGTAGAGACTCTGGGCAAAGGGAAGGAACCAGCCCACTGTCAGCATGCAGCTGAGGGTCCCTAAAGGCAACAGCAAACTCCCCAGCCGTCGGCGAAGTAAAGATACGGCATCTACGAGCTGGGGAAACAGGCTTATTGGCGGGGGGGCAGCAAAATCAGAAACAATGGGGAGGTGATCCGAAATGGCAGTGTCCACTATTTCTCTGAGGGAAACTGAAAGCCCGTGAGAAATAAGATCAAGAGTGCGCCCATGCTCATGTGTTGGTGCATTAAGAGACTGGGTGAGACCAAAGGAATCCAAAAGGCCTTTAAACTCATTAGCCAGTTGACTTGCTGCACAACAAACATGAATATTAAAGTCTCCACAAATCAATAGTTTATCAAACTTTACAATAAAATCAGACAACAACTCAGAACTCTTGAATAAAGTCCTTATTAACTTTGGGAGGACGATAGACTGTGGCACACAGCACGGGGCAGGCGAGGTCGATCACAAACAGCTGCAGTTCAAAGCTGGAATAATTTTAAGCGGTTAACATTCGGCATCTGAAAATCTCCTTAAATATAGCAGTCAGACCGCCGCCACGACCAGCAGCTCGTGGGGTGCTGAAAAAAAAGAACAGCCGGGAGGGAGGAGCTCCGAAAAGGCGCTGTTCTCACCTGGTTTCAACCAGGTCTCTGTCAGCAGGAGGAAATCCAGATCACGTGTTGTAAAGAAGTCATTCAGAATAAATGTCTTATCTGTGAGAGATCTGGTGTTAATCAGCGCAGTAGGAGCTGAGCAACAGCCAGACTGGTGAGAGGAGCAGGTGAGCAAGCGAAGATTCCCCAGCACACAGCCCCGCTGACAGGTCCACACTAGCCGACAACATGGGAACAGCACCCCGGTATCATAGAGAACTGGTTGGAACCACAGATACCTGTACTCCGTGGAAGTACATGTGATCCGCAGATCGTAACCCCTGTAGTCCATGGAGGATCCGGCTAATAAATGACGGGGATCGTGACGAGAAGAAGCCAGGCAAGATTTAAGTTTAATGAGAACTCCTCCTCGCTTTCCCTGTCTTCTGCGGCGACTGCTGTGAGGTAGCCAGCAGCAAAGATGCCGTAGATGTGGAGATATGAACACCAGAAAAGGTGAAGGCATCTTTGAATGTCCATCAGAGCCGCAGATCAACAGTTTTTCCAAAGACTCATGAATATTAAGAAGTGTCAGGTGATCATACACCTGCAGCGGTGAGACACTCCGTATAACAAACAACAGACTTGAGAAAAACAGCAACACACTCAACAGAGGGAGATGGCCAGCCAAACACACAGGTGCCATTTTCCCACCCATCTTGAGCAAGGCACCTAACCCTAATTGCTCTCTGGGTGCTGTAGCATCGCTGCCCACCGCTCTCAGTATGGGTATGTGCTCATTGATTATTTTGTGCTCATTGCTTAGAAGAAAATGCATTTTCTTCTTTCAGGAAATATCCATCCTTCCTAAAATTTCAGCAAAACCATTGAGTGCAGGACATCAACCTAAGGAGGGGTGGAAACTGCACGAAAAAATCCCTGACGGTATTCAACTTTGCTTCCTTGGATAAGGTTAGTTTGATGATATCCAATTTATTACTAACCTATTGTTTTGGGGTTTTTTTTAGGTTTTATAGGTGGTTTATTTTGACAATAGGTGGACAATGAACAACTCAGCTGACTAGAAGAATCCTATAAAAAAGTATATTAGATATACAATTCATAAGATTTTTGTATTAATTTTTACATTGCAAATGCTCGTTACTAGTCTCATCAAAGAACTCCAGAAGAGCCCCTTTATAGGAGTTGGCCTTGACGAGTCGAGAGATAGGACTATGGAGAAACATGACATCTTCATAGTCCGGTACCTGTCAAAGGAAGGCATGAAGACAACTTACTTTAAAAAAAAAAAAAAACGAGGCTGGCCAGACAGCTACCATCTACGAAACTCTGTCGTGTTTTCCGAGGGTACAACACACCCATGAAAAAGGTAAACAAAATAATGAATATATTAGTCAAAGGTTATTACAATAAAAATAAGTTAATAAGTGAATGAGTAATTATGAAATGGGCGGCACGGTGGTGTAGTGGTTAGCGCTGGCGCCTCACAGCAAGAAGGTCCTGGGTTCGAGCCCCGGGGCCGGCGAGGGCCTTTCTGTGTAGAGTTTGCATGTTCTCCCCGTGTCCGCGTGGGTTTCCTCCGGGTGCTCCGGTTTCCCCCACAGTCCAAAGACATGCAGGTTAGGTTAACTGGTGACTCTAAATTGACCGTAGGTGTGAATGTGAGTGTGAATGGTTGTCTGTGTCTATGTGTCAGCCCTGTGATGACCTGGCGACTTGTCCAGGGTGTACCCCGCCTTTCGCCCGTAGTCAGCTGGGATAGGCTCCAGCTTGCCTGCGACCCTGTAGAAGGATAAAGCGGCTAGAGATAATGAGATGAGATGAGTAATTATGAATAAAATTCATACATGAACAAATTTTAGCTAGTTGATTTTCTGTTTGGCTAGTTACTTTGGAAGGTAACTATTCCGGCTGGCTTGTGAAAAAAAAATATATGAATTTCTAGGCCTGCATCATAATATTAAACTGCAAAACAAAATAATAAAAAAGTCATGTGTCTTACCAGATATAAACAGGGATGAGAGTGGCTTGTGATGAAAAAAAAATCAGAAAAATTAGCCAGGGGTCCGGGGGCCGCAGGCCCCCAGTGGGGTCCAGGGGCGAAGCCCCCGGGAGCTCATGGATTTTAGAGATTTTTTACCTTAAACCATTTATTTTATCATCAAAATTTTACAAATGTTGTTGAAATACCATACTGTGTTTGCTTACAAAATTGACACTTGTACAAAAGTAGAACTCTCTTTCAAGTACATACATTACTTAAACTTTCATTTGATAAATATCAACTACACCTATGTAAAGGAAACATTGACATAGGCCTTTTGTAATAATAATAAAAAAATTTATATAGCGTCTTTCAAGAAACCCAAGGACACTTTACAAAAAGGAATAGAAAACTGCGTTGCTATGGAAAAATATGACCACGAGAGTCATATTCTCCCTTGCCCCGTGGCAATGACAAAACAGCACAACGCAGACCCTACCCCCCTAAAATTTTCTCAACGGATTTGCAACAATATAAAAAAAGGTCCATTTTGACTGAAAAAAGCAGAATTCCGCCAAAAAGCGGAAAACTCTCATCCCTGTATAAAAAGTGTCGAAAGCAAATACGGTCATTGTCAGTAGGTTCCCACTTGTTAGTGATCCAAAGCTTTCGGCGAGCTTCAGGTTTTTTTGGAATACGGTAAAAGCTCTTGGGATCATTCTTATCAAATCCGTATGTACAGCCGATAACACGACACTACCATAATTTATGACCCGATAACTCCGATCGGCCATTTATAAATAGCCTCTTGCCAACCAAAACATCACGTGACCTAGGGCTGGGCGATTTTACGATTACGATGTTATTCACGATATAAAATCTCTACGATTAGAAATTAGACATGTACGATATGCCTACGATAAGCCTATGCCTTCAATAAAATTACTTCATCCGAAGTTTTGACAGACACGCGAATAGCCAATCATAACTAAACAGTACCGCACGTAACCAATCAGTTGGAAGAGAGCCACGTCAAGTTAGGTTGCGTGCACACAAACACACACACGTGTAGCAGCAACGCACAGTGGTGAAGTTTGCAGGAGCGCGGCATTTCTCCAACAAAGCGATTATAAAAATGAGCGAGAAGCCGACTGACCGGAGTTCTGAACAGGAAAGTCAGAGCACTGCCCTGGAGGACATTGTTGAAAAGAAGGGCCAGAGATCTTCGGTTGTGTGGAGGTATTTTGGATATTTAAAATCGGACATACAACAAAGTGTTACACTATGCAAATTATGCCGAAAGCACGTCCCTACTAAGACTGGAAACACCACCAATTGTTTCCAGCATTTAAAACAGTATCACCCACTAGAGCACGCAGAGTGCTGTCAGACCGGCAATGACCCCTCGAATGCCGGTAAAAAGAAGCTTCAACAACAGACCATGCAGTCCGCTCTTTCCCGCATCATGCCGTATGAGAAAACATCGAAGCGACACAAAGACATTACACATGCAATCACACACTTCATTGCAAAAGGCATGCTGCCAATACGCACAGTCGAAACGGCAGAATTCAAACAGCTAATGAATGTGATCGACCCTCGTTATCAGCTCCCAGGACGCAAGCACTTTTCGCAGACAGCGATCCCAAACATGTACACGGAGTGCAGAGGGATGGTTGAGAGGGACCTGCAAGCCGTGTCATACTTTGCCACCACATCGGACATGTGGTCAAGTCGAACGTCAGAACCATATATGAGCCTCACTGCTCACTACATTGAGCAAGACTGGACTTTAAAGAGCAAATGCCTCCAAACGGCATACTTTCCCGAGGACCATACTGGTGAAGCAATTGCATCAGGACTGACAGAATCGCTTGCTTCATGGGGGCTAAGTGAAAGCAAACAAGTTTGCATTACCACAGATAGTGGAGCAAATATAGTGAAAGCTACCTCCCTCAACAACTGGACTCGCCTGCAGCGTTTTGGGCATCGACTTCACTCAGCTGTTGGTAAGTTGAATAGCAGAATTGCCTTAATTATATTTTCAGGTCGTATAAATATGAAAAATTCATGTTCATTATTATCTTTAAAAAAAACAATTATTTAAAAAGAAACTAGACAAGAAAGTTTTACAATGTTAGAGAGTTAATACTTTTCATAATGTTTATTAGGCCACCCGTTTAAAATTATGCTTTATGTATTTCTCAAAGATTATTTGCCACCTCAGAAGATTCTAACCTATTCAAACTATGTTGGATTCAAGCCCATGTCTATTAAATTTAAAAAGACTGTCTTGATTATGCAGCCCCTCATGTAAAATATTCTGTAGGCCTATTATAAATAATCATACTAGTTCTCTTTTTTTTTTTTTTCCCCAGAGAGAGCCGGAAAGAACAAGAAAGTGGAGCGTGCTGTGGGTGTGTGTAAGAAAGCAGTGGCTGCCTTCAGCTTCTCTTGGAAGAAGAAGAGAGACCTGGCTGCTGCTCAGGAAGAGCTTCACCTACCCCAGCACAAGTTAGTGACTGAGTCACCCACCAGGTGGGGCTCACGTCAGAAGATGGTTGAAAGAATGCTGGAGCAGCAGAAAGCCGTCGCTCAGGTCTTAGGTGCAGACAAAAAGACAAGACAACTGGTTCCTGCATGGCAAGACATAGAGGTCCTGGAATCTGTGCATGGGGCCCTGAATGCACTACTGGAATTCACTGATTCACTCTCCAGTGAAAATTATGTGAGTGTGTCATACCTCAAGCCGATGCTGCAACTTTTCAGAACACAGATTCTGAAGCCAGCCGACGATGAAACACAGCTCACCAAAGAATTGAAGATGACAGTCATGTCATACCTGGATGAAAAGTATACTGATCCAATTACTGAGGAACTGCTTGATATTGCAACGTTGGTTGATCCGCGTTTCAAGGTGCAATACATCAACCCGGAAAACATTGATGCCATCAAAATGAGAGCTGTGTCTGAGATGCTGGAGGACCTGTCCACTTCAGTCAGAACAGAGGAAGCAGCACCAGAGCAAGCAGAGGCAGGAGAGGCTGCAGTGCCTCCCCCCCTGAAGAAACAAAAAAAGTCATTGGGCAGCTTCTTTAAGAAATCGCACTCCAGCCCAGGACTCAATGACAGAGAGTTAGTTGAGAGGGAACTTGAAAACTACCTGATGGCAGCAGATGCAGACAGCGAAACAGACCCACTGCAGTGGTGGAAGATCAATGAAAGAAACTTCCCAAGACTTAGCTGCCTTGCAAAGCGCTATTTATGCATCCCTGCAACCAGCACACCCTCTGAGAGGGTATTTAGCACAGGGGGTAACATTGTGACCTGCCACAGGGCAGCTTTAAAACCTGAGACAGTGGATAGACTTGTCTTCCTCGCTCGTAACCTGTAAACAGTCAAACCTTAAAAACCTTAAACACACTGACGTACAGGATTGCACTTTTTTTCTCCTTGCAGCATAAGGTTTACACGTCAATATGTCTTTTATGTTTATTTGAAAGTTGCTAGAATTTGCACAGATGATTAACAAATGGTATATAGTTTTTATTTTTCAGTTTCAGTTTATTCATTTGAACAAAAAGAACAAAAGAATGTGCATCCAGTTTGTTTTGGTTCTGTGAAACTTGAAGGCTTGTTAAGCTATTTTTGTTAATTAGGAAGGAACTACTAATTTGTAATGTTCATATTTTGAGCAGAAAATTAAAGAAAATACAAAAATGGTGATTTGATTTATATCGTGATATATATCGTTATCGAAAATTTTGAAAAAATATATCGTGATATAATTTTCTCATATCGCCCAGCCCTAACGTGACCATGATATGATATAATCATCTTGTTGTGCCAAATATTCAATGTTCTGTATGAGACTCATACTAAGGAGATTTTTGTTTTATGTATTTATCGCTATGCTCGTTCGCGCAGTCGCTTCGCTCCTTTGATATGCCCAAATTAGTGTAATCTAAAGGCCTGATATACATTTAATGTGTTTGACAGGTCCCAAGATCTCAAGCCCTGACACGCTGTACATCCCTTGATACATGTGAAGTAAAATGTAAAGAAAATGTGACCTTGGGTGCTGTGTGAGATGGCTGCCTCTCCAGTAGCTCTGTAGTTTTTAGCTCTTTAAACCTCTTTTTTTCCATGTTTTTACTTTTCTGCTCTTCTTACAAAGACAGTGTGTTTTTCTTCATATCCCATGGATATTTTTAACTTTAACACGCAACCAGGAGCCAGTTTTCTCGCTTATTCGATAGAGGAGCTGCTGGCCCTGAAAACAATGGGACGAGCCGGGATACGACACCCCCTCCTGGCGGAGCTGAGGAGGAAACCCAGGGGCTGCAAAGCTGGGGCTAAGCTAAAGGCTAGGCTAGCGGACAACCGGTGGTGCTATAAACCATCCATTCCCTCCATCATCATGGGGAATGTGAACTCGCTGCCGAATAAGGTCGACAAGCTATCCGCACTGAACAACCAGCGGATTTACCAGGAGAGCAGCTTATTTATTTTTACAGAGACATGGCTAACACACCTTGTACTGGATGCTAACGTGGACCTGCGGGGATTCACTGCTGTGAGAGCCGACAGAGACATTAAAGCATGCGGGAAAGGCAAAGGTGGGGGACTCATCATTTACGTGAACAACCGCTGGTGTAACCCGGGACATTTCTCCATAAAGACAGGCTTGCGTTGCCCAGACTTGGAGCCGCTAGCATCACCATCTGTGTTTACATCCCTCCGAGGGCAGACGCAGCATGTGAGGGGATTCACTCTGTCACAGCAAGGCGGCAGACACAGCACCCTCAGGCATTTATCATCATTTCTGGGGACTTTAACCGTGCTACTTTGGACTCTACTTTGGCTGCTTTTTACCAGGCTGTGGACTGTATCTTTTTAATTTCCCTGAGGGAACCCTCACAAAGGGATCAATGAAGTTCTATCTAATCTAAGTACCGTAAAATACCAAATAATAGCCGAGTTCCAATTAACCGCCGAGTTCCCTTTAACGGCCGGGTGTACGCGTGTGTTGTGACAAATAAAGGCCGGTTCCGAATACTCGCCGAGGTCTAAAAAAAAAAAAAAAGCGTCCGAACGTTCTATCTAGAATCTTGAGGCCCAGCACTTTTCTGGTTTTCTGGTGTTTAAACGATTTTGCATTGCATAGTTTTCTACCGAAACAATATGAATGAATGAATGAATGAATGAATGAATGCAAAATGAAATTATTTCTATAATACTGTTTACAACATTTTGTTACGTGATAATAAACATGCCATTTCAATGTTATAATCTTGGTCTACCGTAATATTTCTTGAGGAATGCAACTCCGTAACTTTTGACAGATGTCTTAGCCAATTACGTTTGACATGGGTGTGTGGGATATCACTTACGTCATCGAATGAGGAATACCCCTTTGGGTATACCCAACGAAAGCCAGCGTGTGTGGTGACATTGAGGACTGCGGGTTTCCAAGGTTGGACTAATTGCCGAATGCATGCGTCAAAGCACACACTGAGTTTTATTAAAGACCTTATACCATTTCACTTGCCCTTACCCATTCGGATCTGGAAGACGCTTTACAAAAAAGGTGAGAGCGTTCTAACATGCATTTCAGTCTGCTCGCGGCCAATCTAATCCAAGGGGCCTTTTCAACAAGTAATCTGTCGTGCAAGTTGGGCAGAAGCACGCGTCAGGCAGGCAACATGTAGGCCTACAAGTCAGTAACCTATTCAACTAACTTTCATCCGAACTTTAAGTTTTCTACGGGGTCGAGCCACCGTACCAACTCACTCGGGGAATAGGCTCATATCCGCCAAATAGGGAGACGTCTTGGAGAGAAACGTGAGAATGCAAGATGACAGTATGTAGCCACTGCAGGTCACTTATTTTTCAGCATAAGAAAAAACCCTTTGGTTTGACACTTTGCACCCTAATTATGTTGCTTCAACGTCGCGCCCTCCATGCAATTTCAGATTGACAGACATCGCGAAGCGCAAAGGGTGGAGGCTGCATGGGTGAGGGTGATAGCAAGTGACCATAACTTTGCAGAGTAATTAAATCACAGTGCTGCGCACAGACAATGGTGTGGTTTCTTGATTATTTTGTAAAGCATGCACTTAACTAGTCATTAACAGGAAAAGGTGTGTGATTTATCCTTTATCCACCCTGACTGTGCCATGCGAAGATGCATTCTGCGTCTTCAAAATTCCCTGAAGTCGGCACCGTGCTATCTGTAATCTAACTCTAAACAAACTGTAAGTTATACTGGTTAAAAGTAGGCCTATCTGAGAATGATTTTTCCCCGTTTTGAGGTAGATTTTGGGGAAGGTGTTTGTGAAGAAGGAATTAATCGCCTGTTCCAAATAGCCGCCTAGTCTCTAATACGCGCCGGGTCTCTTACGTGATTGAGACAAATAATAGCCCGGGCTATTATTTGGTATTTTACGGTAAGTGTATTATCGCCCAGCGCTTTTGTGTGCGTCAATAAATAACATTATCCGTGTACCACACAAACACAGGAACACCTAATTTATAGTCTCTCTTATTTCTTACCCTGGCAACAGTCGACTTGTGAATTGCTGATTTTCTTGGTCTTTTTCTCGGCTCTGCTTTGGTCCTCGGCTTTTTCCGGGTGCCTCGCACGAAGCGTTCCCATTTCTCTCTCATTGTCCGGGCTTTTGGGAAACGATGAGTACTAATCCCATCATGATTGGTGTTGCTACAGCCTCCTACGATACATATGTTAACCATTTTAATAATTACGCGATAACGTTGAAGAAATTTGCAGAAAACCACCAGGTCGTTTTCTCATAAACAAACCAGCGCTGATGTAGGATTCAGAGGGAGGCGTTCCGCATGCGACGTCACGAAAATCAATGTTTGCTGGGAAATCCAAATGCCAAGTTTTTTCAGAGGTGGACCAATTCGCCTCAAATGGTTTGATTTCAACTGAATTTTTCTGGTATTGTGCAAGGTAAAAAAAAAAAAATGGCACAAAATGCAAAATGTGACATATTTGACAAAAGAGTAATATAAAATAGGAGAATTACATTGATCTTGCCCTGAGTTAAAGTAAGAGGTTTCATTGCTGCCAGAGCTAATTGTTAGACACAGTTCTCTCTCTCCAGGGATCAGAGGCTTCGAGCTCAACACCATACGATTCTTCCAACAACAAGACCTCCCGGTTCGGGAAACCATGCCTAAAACAGTCCCCTATGATTTCATCCATTTTCATTTTCAGTGTGTAAAGCTTTCTGCTCAACACACTGCAGAGGGGGTGATTCTGACTGATTAGCTTAATAATAATAAACAATAATAATAATTTAAAAAAATAAATAAAAACCCAGAGGAAAAAAAAGTCTGTGAGAAATCAAGTTGAAATTTTGAGAAATAAAAAGTTGGAATTGCGAGGAAGTCGCAATTTAGAGAAAGAGGAAAAAAAACAACCCGTGATGGAAATAAACTTGAAGTGAAGATTTAAATACTTTCAATATACAACTAAACAGGTTAGCCAAACTACAACTCTCTCCTGAGTGGATAAATAGTGCACTATCTAGGGTGCACACGGCATTATTTCATACTGAACGGAGTTCCTAAAACAGTAAAGTGGAGATATATTTGGGATTCGACCACACACCTTCAGTTTAACTTACCTCAGGGTTTTAAATCCTCAGAGCCAGTCACAACAACATGTTTTTATTTTTATAACTCGAGGGGCTCAGGCGAGCAGCGGCTTTTTCTTCTCCAGTGTTTTCTGGCGGTTGGAGAAGCAGCTACTGGACGCGTTACCGCCACCACCTGGACTGGAGGACGCTTATCCCAACCTTCTTCTTCCTCCTTTTTAATGGCGGTTGGCAAACAACTTTTGGAAGCATTACTGCCACCTACCGAAATGGAGTGTGAGTCTGGCTATCTAAGGCTACGTTTACATTACGTCGAATCAGCGGATCATCAGATTAACGTTCTTAAAACGATTCGCGTTTACACTAAAACCGTTAGCCGTGCACACAGCAACGCCAATACGCGGATACGCTAATCACATGACTTTAGACGGCGCGTAACATGATCCCAGTGCATTTAGGGCATGCGCAAGGCTCACCACTTGCAAGTAGAAGGATGGCAAGCCGCGCAAGGCTCACCACTTGCAAGTAGAAGGATGGCAAGCCTAATACACGGATACGCTCGGCTCCGCAGGCATCCTGTGCTCCAAATCACTCCGCCCTGAACAGCGAGTGCCTTCTGGAGGGTGCGCACTCCGGCCCTGCGCAGCTCACACAGCGCGCGAGTGAAGTGAACAAGCCATGATTCGGGACTGAGCCGCTGTGTGTGAGATCCCAGCGCATATCACTTACTACTTGCAAGTGGAAGGATGGCAAGCCTAAAGACAATCATAACTACACAATGGGCAGTATTTGCTTCAGTATTTGCAGTATTTTCATACTTTTATACTCTTTAATGAAAGGTGATACAAGGCGGAAGTCCGCGCCGTTTTTCAGCAGTCGCGTCACATGACCAATGCCAGCGAATCAGGAAGGTGGATGTCACAGTGACATTGTCCAATGAGACGCCAGCTAGAGCTCAGCACAGCGTATCCGCGTATTCTGAATGTTTACACAGCACCGGAGCTGACACGATCTGGATTGAATACGTGGACGCTGGCGGATTCCCGTTTCCTGGCGTTTCCAGGGGGTTTAATGTAAACGGACAGTGCATCCGCGAAGAAAACGAGACAGATACGGTCTAATGTAAACGTAGCCTAAGGCCAAGTTTACATTAGACCATATCTGTCTCGTTTTCTTCGCGGATGCACTGTCCGTTTACATTAAGGGCCCGTTTACACGAGGACGCTGTCGGGTAAAAACGACTAAATATTTTATCAGAAGTGCCTTTCATTTACACGGGGACGGCGTTTCCGAGGCTGAAAAACGGATAAAATTGAAAACGCCTTCCAGAGTGGATAAGTTAAAAACAGCCCCTGTTGCATATCCGTCTAAACTACCCAATACGCGAAACTCTGCTTGGATCTGCTCACGTCGGGTACGCGTTTACGTCATACATATGTCATATACTGTACATGCCAGCCCGGGAAGTAAGAAAGTAAGTAAAAAAGTAAGAGCATGTCTGATTACATCGATCCAACGGACCTTCAAGCTGCTCTGTGTTTTAATGCAGTAGATGTGTTTTCCTGCTCACCCGCCCAGCTGGAGCTCCTCAGTTTGGTGTCGCCAAGTTACACACACACGCACGCGCGCGCCGCCTATTCAAGCCGCTCGTGAAACCATAAACCCGAGAGTGAAAACAAAACTAGCAGCCGAACAGGTTTATTTTGCTGAGATGGACACTGCCTTTTCTCTTCTTCACCGAAACAAGAGTGAGTGTTACTTAATAAAGGCAGATTAAAAGAGTTTCGGTTTGCTCCTGCTCCTCCCTCGAGCACTACAGTACCTCAGCCGGACCGGTGTTCTGTAAAGTTATCCTAGCAAGTTCTCATACAGACCGTTTTATTATTCAAAACAAGTCATTACAAATTATTTGACTTGGCCAAAGACTCGACCAATACGCACAAAACATAAAAATCGGCAAATGCGTGAAATTCTCACTGATTTTCTATCAGCCCAGCTGATCGGTGGAACAAAACTACTGTTGAATTTTCCTACCCTCCTGGATTTTGCGCATGTGTAGTAGGCTTGGTAGGATAACTTGACAGAACAGCGGCGCAGATGTGCAGATCAGACAAGACGGAAGACGTTGCGCATGCGTGCAGAAATAGCGGAAACATTTATGCGTCACCGTATAGACACAGATTTCCTCCTTGAAAACGGTCGTGTAGACGCGGAAAAAAGTGAGAACGAAAACGGACTTTTGCGTTTTTGTTTTATACCGTCCCCGTGTAAAGTGGGCCTAAAACGCCTGGAAACGCCGGGAAACGGGAATCCGCCAGGGTCCACGTATTCAATCCAGATCGTGTCTGGTCCGGTGCTGTGTAAACATTGAGAATACGCGGATACACTGTGCTGAGCTCTAGCTGGCATCGTCATTGGACAACGTCACTGTGACATCCACCTTCCTGATTCGCTGGCGTTGGTCATGTGACGCGACTGCTGAAAAACGGCGTGGACTTCCGCCTTGTATCACCTTTCATTAAAGAGTATAAAAGTATGAAAATACTGCAAATACTGATGCAAATACTGCCCATTGTGTAGTTATGATTGTCTTTAGGCTTGCCATCCTTCCACTTGCAAGTAGTAAGTGACGCGCATGCCCGACATGCACTGAGATCACACACACAGCGGCTCAGTCCCAAATCACTGCTCGTGCGCTCCACTCGCGCGCTCTGTGAGCTGCGCAGGGCCGGAGTGCGCACCCTCCAGAGGGCACTCGCTGTTCAGGGCGGAGTGATTTGGAGCGCAGGATGCCTGCGGAGCCGAGCGTATCCGTGTATTGGCGTTGCTGTGTGCACGCGAATCGTGTATTGGCGTTGCTGTGTGCACACTAATCATTTTAAAAACATTAATCTGATGATCCGCTGATACGGTCTAATGTAAACCCCACCTAAATAATACTTAAATACCCTAGTGTGGTTCTCCAGCTCCACCTCAGAGGAGAGGAAAGATCTGCAGTGGATCATCAGGACTGCATCTAAAATCATTGGTACCCCTCTCCAATCCCTGGAACAGATCTACTCTGCCAGGCTGAGAAAAAGAGCCACAAAGATTAGGACTGACTGCACTCACCCCGGACAATGTCTTTTTGACACCCTTCCCTATGGAAGGCTTAGGGTCATAAAGTCACAAACAGCAAGACACCAAAATAGCTTCTTCCCCAGGGCTGTAAAAGCTCTGCTGGAGGCTTGATCTGGACTTGGACTCACACTCTGCACCTTACTGTGTTTGGCCACATTAAATAATTACATACTACAATTTATACGACTGCTTATATGCCATTATGCTGCTTTTAAGAGGTTTTTTTTTTTTTTGTGTGTGTGTGTGTGTGTGTGTGTGTGTGTGTGTGTGTGTGTGTGTGTACACATACATACATACATACATATATATATATATATATATATATATATATATATATATATATATATATATATATAATTTATTGATATGCTGCTGTGATCTGAGCCCTCAAACAGTGTTTTGTTGTATAGTAATGTGCAATGACAATAAAGAATCAAACAATGTTGTACCCCATTTGTTATAGAAATTGCATCTTACAAATTTACTCAAAAATAACGTCATATTTTAGAAAGAAACTACATACAATTCCTGATAAAGCCCAAAGCCACCCCTCCTAGAACTGCCACCTTATTGTGGTGGAGGGGTTTGTGTGCTTGAATGATCCTAGGAGCTATGTTGTCGGGGGCATTACGCCCCTGTTAGGGTCTCCCAAGGCAGACAGGTCCTAGGTGACAGGCCAGACCAAGAGCAGTTCACCAAAACCCTTATGGAGAATAATCAATCAAGGACCATGACATCATCCGGTATGGCGCAGCCGGGGCCCCACCCTGGAGTCAGGCCCGGGGTTGGGGCTCGTATGCGAGCGCTTGGTGGCCGGGCCTTTGCCCACGGGGCCCGGCCGGGCTCAGCCTGAAGCGGTGACATGGGCCCGACCTCCTGTGGGTGCACCACCCACAGAGGTAGCCGTAGGGGGCCGGTGCAGTGTGGATTGGGTGGCAGTTGAAGGCAGGGGCCTCAACGACCTGATCCCTGAACACAGCGTCTAGCTGTTGGGACATGGAATGTCACTTCGCTGGGGGGGAAAGAGCCTGAGCTTGTGCGGGAAATGTAGTTTCTTAAAGAGACGGGCTGTTGTAGTTCTTAGACGGACTGTGTACCTACAATCCCCCTTTTGGTCTCAGGGGTATGATGGAGTCGTAGTACTGAGAGCACAGTACCGTACAGTCCGCATGTCTGGTGATTTGCTTCCCTCTGTCCGACGCATCTGTCTGCAACATAAAGGGGAGAGAAAAGTCAGGGGAGTGTAAAAGTGGCCCCCCCCACACAGTGCAGCCTTTACCTTAGAAAAAGCCCTCTGGCATTGCTCCATCCACTGGACCGGATCTGGTGCCCCCTTTTTAGTCAGATCAGTCAGTGGGCTGGTGACGTCCGAATAATTAGGTATAAACCTATGATAATAGCCAGCCAGCCCCAGGAACTGTCTTACCCCCTTTTTGGTCTTGGGCCTTGGGCAGGCCGCAATTGCTGCCGTCTTGTTAATTTGGGGACGCACCTGCCCGTTGCCCAAGCGGAAGACCAGATACCGTACTTCCACCCGCCCAATCGCACACTTCTTTGGGTTGGCTGTGAGACCCGCTCACCTCAGCGACCTAAGGACGGCCCTCAGATGTTCGAGGTGCCTCGGCCAGTCATTACTATAGATAATAATGTCATCAAGGTAGGCGGCCGCATAGGTGGCGTGGGGGTGGAGGACCCTGTCCATCAGCCGCTGAAACGTAGCAGGCGCCCCAAACAGCCCAAAAGGAAGTGTGACGAATTGGTGTAAGCCAAACATTGTGGAAAAGGCCGTTTTTTCCCGGGATAATGGAGTCAAGGGGATCTGCCAATAACCCTTTGTTAAATCCAGTGTCGAGTAAAAACGAGCTGTGCCTAGCCGATCGAGCAACTCATCAATACGAGGCATTGGGTACGCATCAAATTTAGACACCGTGTTGACTTATCTATAGTCCACACAGAACCGGACCGACCCGTCGGCCTTGGGTACCAAGACCACCGGGCTGCTCCAGTCACTGTGGGACTCCTCGACAATGCCCATTTCGAGCATGGCCTCGAGTTCTTCCCGAACCACTTTTTTCTTGTGCTCGAGTAACCTGTAAGGGCGGCTGCACACTACCACCCCCGGGGGCGTCTCAATGTGGTGCTCTATGAGGTTGGTGCGGCCGGGCAGGGGCGAGAACACGTCCAAAAACTCGGTCTGCAACTGGGCAACCTCCGTGAGTTGGGTCGGGGAGAGGTGGTCTCCTATCCACCCCTATCCATTCGCCTCACCTCATAGTCAACGTCCCTGACTCGCCGTGTGACCTCAAAGGGTCCTTGACACTTTGTTTGATGTGTTGCCCACATCACAATTTGATGTGGGCAACAGTATGAGAACTTTATCTCCCGGTGTGAACTCCCTAAGGCGCGTACCCTTGTTGTACAGGCAAGTCTGTTGTTCTTGGGCCTGCCGCAAATTCTCCTGAGTTAGGTGCGTGAGTGTGTGGAGTTTTGCACGCAGGTCAATAACGTATTGGATTTTGTTTTTACTTGGTGAAGGTCCCTCCTCCCAATTTTTCCGCAGCACATCTAGAATGCCGCGCGGCTTACGCCCGTATAACAATTCAAATGGAGAGAACCCCGTGGAGGCTTGGGGGACCTCTCGCACTTCAAAGAGCAAGGGTTCGAGCCATTTATCCCAATTACGTGCGTCCTCACTTACGAATTTTTTAATTATGTTCTTGAGGGTGTGATTGAACCGTTCAACTAAACCGTCCGTTTGTGGGTGATACACGCTGGTGCGGATCGGCTTCATACCCAACAACCCATACAGTTCGTTCAGTGTACGTGACATAAACGAGGTGCCTTGGTCAGTCAGAATCTCTTTCGGGATTCCAACTCAGGAGATAACACAGAAGAGTGCCTCTGCAATACTGCGTGCTGAGATACTGCAAAGAGGCACTGCTTACGGGTATCGCGTTGCATAGTCCACCAGAACTTATATAAAGCGGTACCCTCGTGTTGACCGATCTAATGGCCCGATGAGATCCATCCCAATTCTTTCGAAGAGAGTCTCAATTAATGGTAGAGGTTGCAAAGGCGCTTTTGGAATGGCCGCTGGATTTACTAACTGGCATTCGCAGCACACCGCACACCACCTATGGACATCGCCGCGAATCCCCGGCCAATTGAATCGGGCCATTATTCGGGCTCGTGTTTTATCCTGCCCTAAGTGTCCAGCCATGGGATTAAAGTGAGCCGCCTGGAATACCAATTCCCAGCGGCTCTTTGGAATTAAAAGCTGCGTGACTCGCTCTTTAGTCTGAGTGTCCTGCATCACTCGGTATAATCTATCCTTCATAATCGCGAAGTAGGGGAAGGACGGGGTGGTGTTTGGCTGGAGCGTTTGACCATCGATTACTCTCACTTGGTCAAACGCATGCCGCAGAGTCTCGTCTCGCGACTGCTCTAATGGAAAATCCGCGAGGGATTCTCCAACAGAGAGAGGAGGAGCCGGCGGCTCCTCACTCTGACGCGGAGCTGACGTAGATGGCTCTGTGACAGCTGCTCCTGCCAACGCGACACCGGGACCTCCCCCTGTTAACTCATGGCAGGACCCACTCTTCATTAAATGTGTCATTAAATCCCGAAATCCCGGCCAATCAGTCCCCAAAATTATCGAGTGGGTGAGGTGAGGATTAACCGCCACCTTTACTCTAAATTTTTCCCCTCTGAAAAAAATGTGGACCGACACCAAAGGGTAGTTGTGAACATCCCCATGTACACACAACACCTTCACCCCCTGTGCACCCCCCAATGCCTCGTCTTGCACCAGGCTTTGGTGGATTGAGGTCTGATTACAGCCAGAATCCACCAACACCTGATATGTATCCCCTTGGATACTCACTGGTAGGCGATATGCTCTGGCCTGATCGAGGGTGGCTCCTGGTGCGTCGGGGATCCGAACCACCGCGCCCACCTCCATTACCGAGCACTGCTGTTGGAGGTGGCCCGGCTCCCCGCAGCGCCAGCAAACCAGCCCGGGCTTCCTCTCTGCACTAGTGCTCTGGGGCTCACTCACCTGAGGGGGGGGAGAGACAGACACAGAGGGGAGACACGGGAGGGCACCGCGGGTGCAGCAGGCTGGCTGAGGTGGCGCCGGCCCCCGCCTCCACGGTGGGGGAATGGGGCAAGGAGGAGACACAGGAGGAGGGGAGAGAGAGAGAGAGAGAGAGAGAAGAGAAGAGGTCGTCTGCTGTCCTGCCGACGGGACAGCCGTCAAATGGTCCTCCGCCAGCTCGATGGCCTGATCCAGCGATGCCGGGCGGTGGCACTGGACCCACTCTGCGGTTCCTGCTGGTAAGCGCGCAACGAACTGCTCCAGTACCACCTGGTCGATGAGTCCTTCGGCGTCGCGGTTGTCAGCCCTCAACCACTGCCAGCAGGCATCCCGGAGTTGCTGGCCAAACGCGAACGGCCGGCCGACTTCCTCCAAGCGTAAAGCGTGGAAGCGCTGACGTTGTTGCTCAGGGGTGCGTCTCACACGCTGGAGGACGGCCCGGCGAAGGTCCACGTAGGCCAGCCAGCGGTTGGCGGGGAGCTGTAGCATGGCCGGCTGCGCCTCTCCCATTAGCAGGGGGAGGAGGCGCGCTGCGCGCTGTTCCACCGGCCACCCCGAGGTCTCTGCTACCTGCTCAAAGAGCGTGAGGAATGCCTCGGGGTCGTCCTGTGGGCCCATCTTCGTGAGGGTGAGGGGGGAAGGGCCCGCGGCGGTGGAGATGGTGGACCCCGCTGACGCGAGGAGGTGCCTGAACGCCTGACGATCTTCCTGTTGTGCCAGCACCAGGGCCTCGAACCATTGTTCTTGCTCCTTTCGGAGGGCGAGCAGCGCCTGGTGCTGGCTCTGTTGGGCCATGGTGAGGGCATGGATCAGGTTGGCGAAGGTGGAGGACTCCATGGGGCTGTTCTCTTCTCTGTTCGGTCCTGGGTTTCAGCACCACTGTGACAGTTTGTGTAGGTGGGTGGAGCACAGAAGGATGGCAGGCAAGAACTGAGTTCACAAAACTGGCTTTTATTCAGCTTTTCAGCCTGTACGCACTCTCTCACACACACACCCAGACACACAATCACACATCAGTCATCTGGTTGGGGAGAGAGCTCCCTCTGCTCTCGCTCTCTCTCCTTAAATAGGGCGCTGTCACTGGGAAGACACACAAACACATTAATTAACGACAGGTGTAGTGATTCTGCCACTTACCTTCCCTGACTCCGCCCTCCTGTCACAGACCGATGCTTGACCACGCCCCCGCTGCCACAGTCCACTATAGACACATGCACACCTGCAGTATGTAATAGTAACGATTTCATGAATTTTTTTAATGACAAAATTGAGCATATCCGACAAAAAATTCAAACTACTAATTAAAGGTCAATGTAATTGACCTTGTAGTTAACCATATAACTGTATCAGATCATCAATTAGAATGTTTTACTTCCCTTAAAGAAAATGAATTACTTTCATTAATCTTGGCATCAAAAGCCTCAACTTGCATACTAGATCCCTTACCTACATGTCTATTCAAACAGATAATACCTGAAGTAATTGAACCGCTTCTAAAAATAATAAATTCTTCTCTCACGGTTAGATATGCAAACCCCTGATTAAAAAACCTGACCTTGGTCCCTGTCAGCTGTCCAATTATAGGCCAATATCAAACCTCCCCTTTATCTCCAAGATCCTTGAAAAAGCTGTGGCACAGCAGTTATGCTCATATTTACATAGGAATAACATCCATGAAATGTATCAGTCAGGATTTAGACCTAATCATAGCACAGAGACAGCTTTGGTTAAAGTAGTAAATGGCTGTAGAACTTTGAGCGGGTGGGTGGAGCACAGAAGTACGGCAGGCCAGAACTGAGTTTCCAAAAACTCTTTATTGTAACACTTTTCAGCGTTTTCACTCTCCCAGACACGTTTTCACTCTCCCCGACAAGATCCATCCCAATTCTTTCAAACGGGGTCTCGATTAATGGTAGAGGGCACAAAGGCGCTTTTGGAATGGCCGCTGGATTTACTAACTGGCATTCGCGGAATGCAGTACACCACCTATGGACATCACCGCGAATCCCTGGCCAATAGAACCGGGCCATTATTCGGGCTAGTGTCTTATCCTGCCCCAAGTGTCCAGCCATGGAATTAAAGTGAGCCGCCTGGAATACCAATTCCCGGTGGCTCTTTGGAATCAAAAGTTGTGAGACCGTCTCCTTAGTCTGAGTGTCCTGCGTCACTCAGTATAATTTATCTCTCAGAATGGAGAAATAGGGGAAGGAGGGGGTGGCATTTGGCTGGAGCATTTGGCCATCAATTACTCTCACTTGGTCAAACGCATGCCACAGGGTCTTGTCTAGCGACTGCTCTAATGGGAAATCCACAAGGGATTCCCTGAGAGAGGGAGGAGCAGCCTGCTGCTCCTCACTCTGATGCGGAGATGACGTAGACGGCTCTGAGACAGCTGCTCCTGCCAATGCCACTCCGGGACCTCCCCCTGCTGTACTATGGCAGGACCCACTCTTCACTAAATGAGTCATTAATTCCTGATATCCCGGCCAATCAGTCCCCAAAATTATCGAGTGGGTAAGGCGAGGTTTAACTGCTGCCTTTACACTAAATTTCTCCCCTCGAAATAGAATGTAGACAGACACTAAAGGTTAGTTGTGAACATCCCCGTGCACACACAACACCTTCACCAATTGTGCTCCCCCCAATGCCTCGTCTTGCACCAGGCTTTGGTAGCTTGAGGTCTGATTACAGCCAGAGTCCACCAAAGCCTGATACGTATCCCCTTGGACACTCACTGGTATGCAATACACTCCGGCCCGATCGAGGGCGGTTCCTGGTGTGTCAGGGATCTGGACCACTGCGCCCACCTCCATTACTGAGCACTGATGCTGGAGGTGCCCCGGCTCCCCACAGTGGCAGCAAACCGGCCCGGGCTTTCTCTCTGCACCTGCGCTCTGGGGTTCAGTCACCTGAGGGGGGAAAGAGACAGACACAGAAGCAGGAAATGGGAGGGCACCACGGGTGCAGCGGGCCGGCTGGGGTGGAGCCAGCCCCCACCTCTGGGGTGGAGGAATGGGGTGAGGATGAGACACAGAAGGGGAGAAAGAGAGAGAGAGAGAGAGAGAGGAGAGAGGAGAAGCAGAGATCTGCGATCCTGCCGTAGGACCTGCCGCCAAATGATCCTCTGCCAACTCAATGGCCTGATCCAGCGACGCCGGGTGATGGCACTGGACCCACTCCGTTGTTCCTTCAGGAAGCCGGACGATGAATTGCTCCAGTGCCACCAGATTGACGATTCCCTCGGCGTCGCGGTTGTCAGCCCTCAGCCGCTGCTGGCAGGTGTCCCGGAGTTGCTGGCCAAATGCGAATGGCCGGCCGACCTCCTCTAGGTGTAGAGCGTGGAAGCACTGGTGTTGTTGTTCGGGGGTGCACCCCACATGCTGGAGGACGGCCCAGCGCAGGTCTGCGTAGGCCAGCCGGCTGTCGGCGGGGACCTGTAGCACGGCCAGCTGCACCTCGCCCATTAGCAGGGGGAGGAGGCGTGCCACGCATTGTTCCACCGGCCAGCCCCAGGCCCCTGCTGCTTGTTTGAATAGCACAAGGAAGGCCTCGGGGTCATCATGTAGGCCCATCTTCGTTAGTGTGAGGTGGGGTGGGCCTGCAGGGGTGGAGGTGGTGGACCCCGCCAACGCGAGGAGGTGCTGGTACGCCTGACGATCTTCCTGTTGCGCCAGCACCGGGGCCTCGAATCATTGCTCTTGCTCCTTTCAGAGGGCGACCAGCGCCTGGTGCTGGCTCTGTTGGGCCATGGCCAGAGCGTGGATCAGGTCTGCGAAGGGGGAGAACTCCATGGGGCTGTTCTCCTCTGTGCTCCTCCCAGGTTTTGGCACCACTGTAGAACTTTGAGCGGGTGGGTGAAGCACAGAAATATGGCAGGTCAGAACTGAGTTTCCAAAAACTCTTTATTGTAACACTTTTCAGCATTTTCACTCTCCCAGACACATGCACACACACATCAGCCATCTGGTTGGGGAGAGAGCTCTCTTCCTCTGCTCACTCTCTCCTTATATAGGGCACTGTCACTGGGAAGACACACACAAACACAGGTTAATTGACATCAGGTGTAGTGATTCTGCCACTTACCTTCCCCTGACTCCACCCTCCGGCCACAGACCGATGCTTGACCATGCCCCCGCTGCCACAATGACCTACTGTTGGTGTCTGATCAGGGCTGTGTCTTGCTACTTGTGTTGCTTGACCTTAGTGCAGCATTTGATATCATTGATCATTCCATTCTTCTGGATAGACTAGAAAATGTTGTGGGAGTTAAGGGAATGGCCCTCTCCTGGCTCAGGTCTTATCTAACTGATCGTTATCAGTATGTTGATATAAATGGTGATATTTCTAGACATACTGAGGTAAAGTTCGGTGTTCCACAAGGTTCTGTCTTGGGTCCACTGCTTTTTTTCTTTATATATGTTACCTCTGGGTGATATTATTCGTAAACATTGTATTAGTTTCCACTGTTATGCTGATGACACACAGTTGTATATTTCTGCAAAACCTGATGAGAGACACCAGCTTAATAGAATTGAGGAATGTGTAAAGGACATTAGACACTGGATGCTTATTAATTTCCTTCTGCTTAACTCTGACAATACTGAAGTACATGTACTAGGACCACATGCAGCTAGAAGTAAGTTTTCTGATTCCACAGTAACTCTGAATGGCCTTTCTGTTTCTTCACGTTTCTTCACCAAGGACACACAGCCATCTCTGGGGCAGACTGCCAAGAACCATCTGGGGCAGACTGCCAAGAACCATCTGGGGCAGACTGCCAAGGACATCAACAATCACACGGAGAATGTGAGCATGCGATTTTATCATGTGATTCCATCCAGATTGAGGACCTGACTAAAGATAATCATGTCAAGGCTGCATCATCCACATCTCGACCCCATGCAAGTATCACAGAGACTATCAGGGAGACAGTCACCTCAGAGACAGTCATGGAGACACTTACAAAGACCTCACCAAAGTCTCGCTCTTCTGATTTTATTGTACCATCTCCGTCTCCCCCTTGCATGGATTTCCCTAATAGTATGCAGAGACTGCTGCCAATGGCTACACTCTCTTTTTCCAGCACAAATCTGTCGCGACAAGCAGTGTACCCAGTTCATCAAAAATTAACCAACAGACTGAACTGTGTTCGCCCAAGACTTTCAGCTGGCTACCAATCTTTTTCACCATCTAAAAAGATACATGACATCTCCAATTCTTCCACCGTCAAACCAAATGGAACATACAGAAAGTCTTGTATGATGTGCTGTGGGTCCCTGCATTGGGTGTAGTTTTGAAAACAAGCTGGGACCCAGTATGCCTATGTCATTCTCTATTCCTGTGTTGATAAGAAATTGAAAACATAGAGCATATTTAACCCAGGGAGTAAACCAGTCTAGTCTCCTTCCTGTTTCAAAACAATATCAGAATGCCCTAGTGGATATTACTTCTAGACTTTCTGTAAAGCTAGCTCTTCTGAACATTAGATCACTTTCAAACAAGTCATTTTTAATTAATGATCTTATCTGCAAACACAATCTTGATTTTTTGCTTCTAACTGAAACTTGGCTGGATCAAGCAAATAGTGCTACCACCCTTATTGAAGCAACTCCCCCAAATTTTAATTTTATGAATGTTACCCGACAGGGGAAAGGTGGAGGGATCGCAAATATATTCAAAGTCTCTTTTCGATGTAAACAATCCTCACTTGGTGATTTTACATCCTTTGAACACTTATGTGCACTTGTTACATGCTCTCCTAACATATTATTATTAACTATTTACAGGCCTCCAAGACATTCAGCCAAAGTTTTTCTGGAAGAGTTTGGTGAACTGTTGTCAGTCATTTGCTTAGAGTTTGACTGTCTTATTATATCTGGGGATTTTAACTTGCATGTAGATAATCCTGAAAACACTTATGCCAAAGAACTACTTGCACTTATTGACAACTTCAACCTAGTACAACATGTACGGGGCCAACCCACTCTTGTGGTCATACCCTTGACCTCATCATCACAAAGGGTCTTACTGTTTCTACTACTGTTGTTGACCTGGCCTTATCTGATCATTTTTGTGTTTTCTCTGATGTTTCTATGTCTCCTCACATTCAGAACAGCTCAATGACTATGGGTAGGAGAGTCATAAATGACAACACGTGTTCTTTTTGAGCAAGCTCTCTCTTGGATCTCAACCAAAATGTCAGACTCTGTAGATGATTTACTGGAAATTTTTAATTTAAATATGACCCAAATTATGGATGATATTGCTCCATTCAAAATTAAAAGAGTCAATGATAAGCAGAAAGCACCATGGAAGCAATACCCAGCTGTTAAACTGCTAAAGAGAGAATGTAGAAAGACTGAAAGAAAATGGCGCAAATCTAAACTTCACATCCATTATCAAATCCATAAAGAGATGCTTTGTAAATATAATTATGAAATTTGTAAAGCAAGACAGTCTTTCTTCTCCAACATCATCAACAGGAATATGAACAATGCCCGTGTGCTATTTTCAACAGAAGAGAAGTTAACTAATCCCCCACCACAATTAGCACCTGAACTTCTCTCAGTTAATAAATGCAATGAGTTTGCATCCTTCTTCAAAGGTAAAATTGATAAAATACGGCAGAATATTGCTCATAATATATCTCAGTTGCAAATAATTGAAAAACTGCAATCACCAGTGACACAGACAGATAACTTCAACACAATGTCAGAATTTTGTTTAATTGATTATGAGACTCTTGAAAAAAAAAACTGTACAAAATCTCAGTTCCTCAACATCTGAATGGGACATTCTGCCCACCAACTTTTTTAAGTCTGTTCTTCATCTTATAATTACAGATGTGCTTCAAATCATAAATACATCCCTAGAGACTGACATTGTTCCTGTGTCCCTGAAAAAAGCCGTTGTAAAGCCCCTACTTAAAAAGAATAATCTGGATGCTTCAGTATTAAATAACTACAGGCCAATATCAAATCTACCATTCATCGGGAAAATCCTTGAAAAAATTGTCTTCAATCAATTAACTACCTTCTTGATATCAAACAGCTGTTTTGATAACTTTCAGTCAGGATTTCGTGCCAATCATAGCACTGAAACAGCGCTGATTAAAGTTATAAATGACATACATCTTAATACTGATGCAGGCAAAACATCGGTCCTGGTATTACTGGACCTCAGTGCAGCTTTTGATACTGTTGATCACAACATACTGCTATATCGACTTGAACACTGGGTTGGGTTGACTGGTAAAGTTATCAATTGGTTATCATACTTAAAAGATAGAAGCTCCCACTTGGGCAAATTATCAAGAACAATTAAATTTTGTATCACTGCTATGCAGATGACACCCAAATTTATTTTGCTCTATCACCTAATGATTATGCCCCCCTTGAATGTCTCTACCAGTGTATCGACCAAATCAACAACTGGATGTCACAAAATTTTCTTCAGCTGAACACAAATAAAACAGAAGTAATTCTATTTGGAAAAAAAAGATGAAAGACTCAGGATTACCACTATTCTTGGCACAAAGGGGATTAAAACAAAATAAATGGTTAAAAATCTTGGTGTTTTCATTGACAACGAGCTAAACTTTGACAGTCACATGAAAGCAATCACTAAAACAGCATTTTATCACCTAAAAAACATTTCCAAACTAAGAGGACTTATGTCAAAAAATGATGTGGAAAAACTTACCGTAAAATACCAAATAATAGCCCGGGCGATTATTTGTCTCAATCACGTAAGAGACCCGGCGCGTATTAGAGACTAGGCGGCTATTTGGAACAGGCGATTAATTCCTTCTTCATAAACACCTTCCCCAAAATCTACCTCAAAACGGGGAAAA
Source organism: Neoarius graeffei (assembly GCF_027579695.1). NCBI lineage: Eukaryota > Metazoa > Chordata > Actinopteri > Siluriformes > Ariidae > Neoarius > Neoarius graeffei. The sequence continues at coordinate 30,683,122 of NC_083569.1, forward strand.
ATCATTCTCAGATAGGCCTACTTTTAACCAGTATAACTTACAGTTTGTTTAGAGTTAGATTACAGATAGCACGGTGCCGACTTCGGGGAATTTTGAAGACGCAGAATGCATCTTCGCATGGCACAGTCGGGGTGGATAAAGGATAAATCACACACCTTTGCCTGTTAATGACTAGTTAAGCGCATGCTTTACAAAATAATCAAGAAACCACACCATTGTCTGTGCGCAGCACTGTGATTTAATTACTCTGCAAAGTTATGGTCACTTGCTATCACCCTCACCCATGCAGCCTCCCTCCACCCTTTGCGCTTCGCGATGTCTGTCAATCTGAAATTGCATGGAGGGCGCGACGTTGAAGCAACATAATTAGGGTGCGAAGTGTCAAACCAAAGGGTTTTTTCTTATGCTGAAAAATAAGTGACCTGCAGTGGCTACATACTGTCATCTTGCATCACGTTTCTCTCCAAGACGTCTCCCTATTTGGCCGATATGAGCCTATTCCCCGAGTGAGTTGGTACGGTGGCTCGACCCCGTAGAAAACTTAAAGTTCGGATGAAAGTTAGTTGAATAGGTTACTGACTTGTAGGCCTACATGTTGCCTGCCTGACGCGTGCTTCTGCCCAACTTGCACGACAGATTACTTGTTGAAAAGGCCCCTTGGATTAGATTGGCCGCGAGCAGACTGAAGTGCATGTTAGAACGCTCTCACCTTTTTTGTAAAGCGTCTTTCAGATCCGAATGGGTAAGGGCAAGTGAAATGGTATAAGGTCTTTAATAAAACTCAGTGTGTGCTTTGACGCATGCATTCGGCAATTTAGGTCGTTTAACAGAAGCAGCAGTCCAACCTTGGAAACCCGCAGTCCTCAATGTCACCACACACGCTGGCTTTCGTTGGGTGAATACCCCAAAGGGGTGGCTAAGACATCTGTCAAAAGTTACGGAGTTGCATTCCTCAAGAAATATTACGGTAGACCAAGATTATAACATTGAAATGGCATGTTTATTATCACGTAACAAAATGTTGTAAACAGTATTATAGAAATAATTTCATTCATTCATTCATTCATTCATTCATTCATTCATTCATATTGTTTCGGTAGAAAACTATGCAATGCAAAATCGTTTAAACACCAGAAAACCAGAAAAGTGCTGGGCCTCAAGATTCTAGATAGAACGTTCGGACGCTTTTTTTTTTTTAGACCCCGGCGAGTATTCGGAACCGGCCTTTATTTGTCACAACACACGCGTACACCCGGCCGTTAAAGGGAACTCGGCGGTTAATTGGAACTCGGCTATTATTTGGTATTTTACGGTATACATGCCTTCATCTCTAGTAGGGTTGATTACTGCAATGGCCTTTTCACAGGCCTGCCAAAAAAGACCATCAAACGACTTCAGCTGGTTCAAAATGCAGCAGCTAGGGTTCTCACATGAACAAAAAGAACAGAGCACATTACTCCAATTCTAAGGTCCCTTCACTGGCTTCCAGTAAGCTACAGAATTGACTTTAAACCATTGCTGCTGGTGTACTAAATGGTGTACTAAATGGTACAGGGCCGAATTACCTCTCTGATATGTTGCAGCGGCCTAACCCAATCAGATCTACCAGATCGCAGCAGAAAAATTTACTGTTAAAACCTGTTGTTAAAACAAAGTGTGGTGAAGCAGCTTTTAGCTACTATGCAGTACAGCTATGGAACCAACTGCCAGAGGACATCAAAAATGCTCCTGCTGTTGGCAGCTTCAAATCTAGGTTAAAGACCAAGCTGTTTTCAGATGCTTTCTGCTAAATTATTAATATTGTCATCTCTACATGTTTTAAACTCTTTACTTTTACAGTCTCTGCATGTTTTAAATTTTACTTAACTTTTATTCTATTTCATTCTGCTGTTTTTTTTTAATTGAACTTTATTTCATTTTATTATTTTATTTCTACTATTGTTTAATTCTTATTATTTTTCTTCCCCATTTATTTTATGTAATTTTATTTTCTGTTGCTTACTGTTTTGCTTTTACTTCTGTAAAGCACATTGAACTGCCACTGTGTATGAAATGTGCTATATAAATAAACTTGCCTTGCCTTGCCTTCACGTGCAGCAGTAAAAGATCTCGGGGTGATTATTGACCCCAGTCTTTCATTTGAAACTCATATTGATAACATTACCCGGATAGCTTTCTTTCATCTCAGAAATATTGCTAAGATAAGAAATTTAATGTCACTACATGATGCGGAAAAACTAGTTCATGCTTTTGTTACCTCCAGGTTGGATTATTGTAATGCCTTACTGTCTGGATGTCCCAATAAGTGCATAATCAAGCTCCAGTGAGTTCAAAATGCAGCTGCAAGAGTACTTACTAGAACTAGAAAATATGACCACATCACACCTGTCTAATCCACACTGCATTGGCTCCCAATCAAATTCCGTATTGATTATAAAATACTACTATTGACCTTTATAGCACTAAATGGTCTCGCACCACAGTACCTAAGTGAACTCCTGCTCCTTTATAACCTGCCACGCCTACTTAGATCAAAAGGTGCAGGCTATCTGCTGGTACCTCGTATAGTGACGGCTACATCAGGGGGCAGAGCCTTTTCTTACAAAGCCCCACAGTTATGGAACAGCCTTCCAAGTAATGTTCGGGAATCAGACACAGTCTCAGCGTTTAAGTCTCAGCTGAAAACATATCTGTTTAGTCAAGCCTTTTGTTAATGGTGTTTATGAGGTAAAGGTGTAGATCTGGAGGGTCCTCAGAAATTTTTTGGTGGAGAGGGTGGAGACCTCGACTGGCTCTCATAGCCTGCAGGGAATCGGCCATCAGACATTCTGTCGCATGTCCCAGACCCGATGAAATGTAACTGAATTGTCTTAGCCAGCCCTAAGGGCCCCCATCTGCATCTGCCTGCACTCACTCTGATCTATAATTCAAACTGTCTCATTGCTGAGGAGTGTGCTCCCATCACCCAATCAAGCATCCAGCCAGAGCAGGTCATGATATTTTTTAACCATATTAACATGCCATTGTTGTATTATGCCTGATGTCAGGACTCTCGTCTCTGCAAGCCTACCACACAGACTTAATTCTTGTGTTATTTTTAGACATAGACACCTGTTGCCTACACTTATTCAGGTGACATTGGGCATATCTAACAACCTGTGTTTTCTCTCCCTCTCTCTCCCCCCTCCCCCCAAATCTGTCCCTCTGTGTTACATATTGGTCCTGGGATCGAGATGCTGACCTCTTCTGCTCCTCTGACCTGCTTGATCCGTCCTGGTACCCTGTGTCTGGTTGGAGTCTCATCTCATCGCTCCTGTGGAGGACGGCCCCATGAGGACAGTTGAAAGTCACACTTGGAGGATGCTCTGGACTCTTACAGTAATGCTTTTATGGCTGAGGACTACAGTTGACTTGCTAACTTTAGTACTGCAGTTGTCATGAACAGTTTTGCACTCAAGTTTCCATCAATGAAGAGTTTATAACATCAACGAAACTGACATCATGTTAAAACTGTTAATATTATAGTTCTGCTGTCTGTTGTTGCCCAAATGAGGATAGGTTCCCTTTTGAATCTGGCTCCTCTCGAGGTTTCTTCCTCATGTCGTCTGAGGGAGTTTTTCCTTGCCACCATCGCCACAGGCTTGTTCATTGGGGATAGATTAGGGATAAAATTAGCTCACGTTTTAAGTCATTCAAATTCTGTAAAGCTGCTTTGCGACAATGCTTATTGTTAAAAGCGCTATACAAATAAACTTGACTATTATGATGTAAACAATTCCAATTTTGTTTATTTATTAATGAACAACACATTGCATTTTTTTTGTCTCATTAACTTACATTCGAGGCATTTAGCAGACACTCGTCTGCCACTCTGGATACAACATACCCAGAGCAGCCTGGTGTTAGGTGCCTTACTCAAGAGCACTTCAGCCATTCCTGTTGGTGCAAGAAATTGAACCACCACCCTTTTGATCCCAAAGCTGCTTCTCTAATCATTCAGCCACAGCTTCCCCCATGGCCTAAAGATTCAAGAGAAATGGTTAGTTCAGGAGAAAGGGAAAAAAGAGAAGCTGGTAACCCATATGGAAATGATCTACATAAATTTTGCAGTGTTTTAATATGCTTTCCTAGAACCTTATATGTAGTATATAGGGAAATGAACCTGCATGTAAAATGCATATTAAATGCATACAACATGAAACTTGTAAAGTTTTGCAACATATAAACATTGTAGGTGACACCAAACCCTATTACAATATCCTTACAAAATGTGTGTACAGCATGACATAGAAGACTTGGGCAAGCATTAAAACCTTGTATGAGATGTCAGCAGACAAGGAAGCAACATATAAAACCTTAAAATATGATAACAGATACATTCAAAAACAAGGAAAGTGTTGCTTTTTCATGATGATAGGGCACCGAAATCACATCAAAAACATTTTGTGATTTATATTTTTAAAGCCAAGTGATTATCTGTACATCTGAATGTGTGGCTTTATCATCTTTCAGAAGTAAACATCAGTAAAATTATTTTAAAATTATTAAATGCTTTTCAATTACTTTTAAAGGTATCTACAAATATTTCACATCACACATTACTTGGGGCTCAGACACATTAATTCTGATCAGAATGAATACCGTATTTTCCGGACTATACGTCGCTCCGGAGTTTAAGTCGCATCAGCCAAAAAATGCATTATGAAGACGAAAAAAACATATATACGTCGCACCGGACTATAAGTCGCACTTTTTTGAAGGGTTATTCTATCCATAGAATCTGTGATTGTATCTGATAAGCGGCGCGTGGTTACTGTGCGACTGCATTGTTTATTTAATAAACGAACAGCTGAGCAGTGATAACGCGCCCTTTGCCCTGTAAGTAGCCTAGTCTGATTATTTTAAATATCTTCTACTATCTTTAATACTATCACTATCGTTATTACTAATAGCCTATATTATTATTATTATAACTAATATTAGTAGCCTATTACTGATGCATTAATCAGTTTGCTTTTAGATTATTTTTACCGGTAGGGCTTATTATCGCCCCATGGCTCTTTCATCTGTGTTATTAAAGCTGTAGTCATCATCGAGGAGTGTCATTCTTCATTTTTGTCGAATTTTATTTCATTAAATCAGAGGTCAAGTAGGCTATAGGTATATCATCTCCAAAGACAACCGTCTAGTGAAAAAAAACCCAACAACCACTTTTAAATACCCTACTTAAATCCTTAAAAAGAGTAATTTAACTCATGTCTTGTGTGATCTGATCTCCAATGGTGAAATAAACCGGTTGTGATATGAGTAGTCTGTTATTTTAGAAGATACATTTAATATATAATTTAATATATAGCCTAATAAAAATAATATTTTATAACATATCACGACATATTACTGTCTGTAACTGTTCGTCACTAAAGCGTTTTCTAAGATCATAATGTCTGATATTATTTTTTTTTTTTACACACACAATAAGCGCGTGTGCGTAAAGTTATAGTAAACCACCCCCCACCTTTTTTTTTTTTTTGAGTCGCCGGACCCACCCACCTCCTGCGTTCCGGGACCTCCCACTTCACAAATTAAGCACTGCCTAAAATCATTACATAACTTATTTAAATAACTATAGCCCTATCATTAATAATAAAACACAGGTCAATCAAGTTTATCAAGCTGGCGATTTCACTCCAAATCAGCAAATCCATTGAATTCCTCATCCTCGGTGTCGCTTCTGAACAACTCTGCCAACTCCAGCGGCAGACGAAGCGCCGTTTCCTCTTCTTCTGCGTGGCTGTCGTCAGACTCAGCATCAGCTCCAGTTATTCCGCGGTGAAAAAAAAAAAACCATATATACGTCGCACCGGAGTATAAGTCGCATGGCTAGCCGAACCATGAAAAAAAATGCGACTTATAGTCCGAAAAATACGGTACACATCAAACAAATTAGAATGTGATCTCATGTTTATGTGTATATTTATGTACATGTAAGCAATACAAAAGCAAATTAGAGTAATAAAAAAAAACCAACTGCATGAAAAATAGCATTACACCACACAATCCTATAAACAAGAGAGGATCATCTTCAAACACTATATTGACAGTAACAATGTGCTGTGTAGATCATACAATATCACATGCTGTACACTTTATGAGGACTCACACAGGACGTGCCATTGACCAGGGCATACTATGTAGGCCAACATACATTATGCTAGGTGATAAGTGCTAGTGGCCTACCACTCAAATATCACATCTTTCATATCTCTTTTCCACGGATGTCCTATATGGTGATCTCCATTGATTACAAACATCATGGTTTACGCGAAACTGTTCTTGCATGAAAACCCAATAAACAAGAGGATAAGCTGCAAACAGATAAATGACAAGTGTCCTGTTAGGCTGAGAAATAGCAATTATTTACAGTAGTATGTCCTAAGTAATTTACACACAATTGAGCTTGATGGTGGGCACTGAATGTACAGGCATGGTCTAACTATGTGAGTGGCATGTATGGCTTTATGAAAACCAGTTGGAAAGTGGACAGTCGACATGTAGCTCAGAGTGGTTCTGACAATAGAACCCCTGGCTAACTTTTGCACTGTGCAGTTTCCATAGTTCCCAATCGCTTAGAGACATCCTTCATTCAAGTCAATAAAGTGTGAGACTCGAAAAATAGTGCCATCCTTTAGAAGGACAACAGAGTTATTTCTTTGTTTAGTTCTGGTGTATGTGTAACCATGAATAACTTCACCATTCACAGCTATTCTCTTGTAAACTTTGACAATGGAGTTTGTGGGAATCTCTGTGTGTGTGTGCAACGCAGCTTGATCAGAGGGAGAGACCACCCTGACATTTGGTGAACCAAGGGCAGTCACCTCACCAAACTTCAAACCCTTTTTGACATTTTTTCTGGCCATCATTTCATTACAGAAATCTTTGACTTCTGTGGGTGCATTTCTCAGGTATTGGTTTTGTAATCGGGGAATGGCTCTGGATTGCATCACCCGTCTGCATATTTGCTGTGGGACAGCTTGACTACTTTTTACTTGTTTGAGTAGGAATCCATTGAAATTTTCAAACATAAATGCTGAATGAGCCCACAAGGGACCCAAACAGACCACACTTTGGCTCAAATGCAAAAGTGAGTGAATGTTGAACGTCATGTTCTCTTCTCCATAGAGAGACTGCATTCCTCCCACAAAGTAAACCAAAGCCTCATGAGCATGATGAATCAAGTCGGTTGTCAATTCAGAACCCAACAGAATACTGATACCTTTGATAAGTAATGCCCAATGAGCATGATACTTTTGTGGTAGTACGCCTTTGAGAACTGCCAAGCTGTAATACAACAGCCAGTGTTGCCATTCATGGGCTTTCCAGAATTTGCGGTCAATTAGAGATCTTGGAACTCTGGCAACAGTACCTGGGGGTTTGATTGAAAGGAGGTGTCTGTCCACGATTGCGATTTTAGTGCCAATGTACCATGGCTCAGAGGAGTTCTTAGAATCCATCCACAATGTTGCCAATTGTCTACACACACCAAGTAGCACACAGTGCATGTAGTCAGGAACCATCCCACTGATGACATCAAACTTTGGTAAATCTGCAAGAGCAGATGGGCCCTTAATGCCCAATATTGTCTTACCATCTCTTTCAGCAATCTTCCCTTTTTCCCTTGTGGTTTGATGGTTTCTGTCACACGGCTTTTCTTGTAAACATGTATAAACCCTTGAGTTTCCTTGTCCTCTCCTCATTTGGACACCAGGGTGAAGGCAAGCTCCACAGCCATATTTACCATTAAACTGTTTTAAGTTTTGTTTCAATGGCCTTGCCACAGCATCACACACACAACACAAAGGATGTACCCTCACACGCCTCAATGACTGGTCATTGGGGTGCTTCCACTGAAATCCATCTCTGGAGAGATTTGTGCATTCTTTAACAAAAGGTTGAAAAAAGCAGCTCATCTCTGGCTTCTTTGAGCCAAACCATAGAGCACACAACAGTACATGCTTATCCCTACTCTCGGGTGGTATTTCATTCACACAGCACAGTATTGGCCAAACATTAAATTTGGATGAACGAAACACTGGCACACCATCACTGTTGAATGTTAGGGTTAGAAAATCCTCCTCACTTTCAGACCTCAAGATCTGATAGAGGGTGCCATCATACATATCCTTTATTCCAATCCTGTTGCTATTATTGGCCTGAAAACAGATGTCATGCATTCCCTGGTTCTCAAGGATATCTTGGATTTGGTATGTCAGTGGAATACTTAGAAAGTAATTCAAATCATGTAGGCTTTGTTTGACAGTTATGGATGAATAACACTTCACACATGTGAGTGTTTCATCCTGTGCCTGTGGCATGCCAAGATAATTGGTGCAAACACTGCAATAATGATGACACTCAAATTGATCTATGATGCCAGACAGAGGTTTGTCTAAAAATACTTGCTTAAGGGAATTGCACTTTTTCCAGCAGAAACGAGTTTCAAAAGTTTGAGCAGGTCAGCCATTAGAACACTGGTTGTGTTGTGTTTGAGGGCAAAGGACAGAATGGAGATGAAGCTCTGCTCTTCTGTCAATCCATGGGAGAAGATATCCTAGAATAACAGGAAATAATTAAATGTTAACTTATTACAATTATATATTTCTTATTAAGAGTTATGGAGTGATTACTTGCACTATTTGTCTTACCTGTGTTAGTGTGAAAGGCTATCCTCTCTGCTCTCTGAGTTGTCTTTCACAGGCATCTTCACCGTTTCCCTGGGAAGGACAAACCGACAAAAACTTCAGGACAATAAAACAAACAGATAGATACACAGAGAGCAAATGGCAGGTGGAAGAATACTGTTCAGCTTAGGTATGCCTCACCTGTGCCAGTGTGAAGGGCTCCATCTTCAGATCCTCTGTTTGGCTGGTATGCTCACCAGTTTCCTAAGAAAGACAAACAATTAAAATAGGTAGCGAACGTTGTGTGAGAATGTGTGTGTGTGTGTGTGTGTGTGGGGGGGGGGGGGCATACATTGCAGTTAACCTGTTATGGGGTGATTATTTGAGCTATTTGTCTCACCTGTACCAGTGTGGAAGGATCCTCTCTCTGATTATCTCTTTCCCAGTTATCCTCACTATTATCCTAGGAGGAAAAAAAATGACAAAAATTGGGGGGGGGGGGGGGGTGTTTGTAATATTGTCTTCTCTTACTTGTGATAGGCCAAAAGGCTGTGCTCTGAGTTCTTGTCTTTCACAGGCATCTTCACCGTTTCCCTGGGAAGGACAAACCAACAAAAACCTCAGGACAATAAAACAATCAGATAGATATACAGAGAGCAAATGGTAGGTGGAAGAATACTGTTCAGCTTAGGTATGCCTCACCTGTGCCAATGTGAAGGGCTCCATCCTCAAATCCTTTTGGCTGGTATGCTCACCAGTTTCCTAAAACAATCAAAATAGGTAGCAAAAGTGTGACTGTGTGTGTGTGTGTGTGTGTGGCGGGGGGATGGGGTGTTATGGGGTGATTATTTGAGCTATTTGTCTTACCTGTGCCAGTGTGGAATGTTTGTCTCTCTGATTATCTCTTTCCCAGTTATCCTCAGTATTATCCTAAAGGAGGAAAAAAAACAATAAAATGTCATAATTAAGGAGAGAGAGAGAGAGAGAGAGAGATTGTAGCCTTGTCTTACCGGTGACAAAGTGAAAGGCTCTGCTCTTAACTCCTGCCTTTTGGTGGCATACTTGCTAAGAAGGTGACATACTTGCTGTTCTTCCGAAGAACGAACCATATTTTTCATTTCATGGATCACAAAGTGTGACAAAACAGGTTGGGGATCATGCAAAATTAGTGTTGGCTGCTGTTGGCTGAAACACCAGATTAAGGGTTGATTCACTCTGGATCCCTTTAAGTGTGCATGTAGTTACAGGGGAAAGTTAAAACAGTGATAGTAAGTGTAAGCTACATAAATTAGAAGTTATAAAAACTGAATGCTCATAATGGTATACATTAATAAATAATGCTGCAGATCATGGTTTAAGTACGACTAAGGTAGGCCTACACAGTGGGGTTACAGCATAGGCTTAACATTCAAGTCCATACGGGTGGTTTACATGCTTGTTAAGGAGTGTAATTGCTGTGGGGAAATGTTTCTCTTTAAGCCAGGAAACTATTACACCACTTGTCATATCTCAAAATGGTTAATGGGTGCACAGTGTCTTTTATAGATTTAATGACCCTGGCCCTCCATTGGTTAATGTGGGAAGAGCAGAGCAGTCCCAGATATGGTTTATTTAAGTGAGCTAGCAGTAATGTATTATGCTACAAATTGTAGACAGTAGGCCTAACCCATGATCTGACAACCAAAAACGCCAGGTTAGGGTACTTACATATTGCTGGGCATGGTGTTTGCACATGTTGGACAGAGTGTCTTGGATTTTCCTGATAAAGTGAGAAGTAGAAAAAATAAATAGAATTATCCTGTAGCCTGCATTACAGGAATAAAAGTTAGGCATTTTGGTGTTATTTCTAACCATTTTCTGAAACTATTCAAGAAAAAGGAGTTGTAATAATAGTGGTAATTTTTAATAAGAAATTGCATTAAGAAATGGAAGCCTATAATAAATTATCCCAGTATACTCCAGTATATCAACAGTTACACAAACCTTTTTTTCCATCGTAATAAGGTGCGGCGAGGAATATTTTCTTTTAGCCATTCATTTTCTTCGCAGTGCTTTCTTTTAAACATAATGGAAAACAGTGAATCATGTGATTGCCAGCCTCGCGCTCAAACCTGCTCCCCGCCTCTCTGGAAACATCGTGAGATCTCCATCTTCCAGTGAGACACCTGTTACGTTCGAATTACAACGGAAGCTGTGGAGTCAGGGGAAGCAAAGCGCGAGCGAGCCTGCTAGAAGAAGACCTCGCTATCATGGAAGAAACAAGAGGTAAGGAGTTTAATAAATATTTTGTCATGTCGTATTTTGCATTCATTCACATGTGGTCGGTTTTTAAGCAAGACCACGATGGCTACTTGACCAATTTGCCAGTACCGCTAGCAAAGAAAGTTTATGAAGGGCTTCATCATTTCTGCCACTGACTTGATCATTAGCTTATGATATTGTAGTCAGGTAGAACTCTGAGACTGGAACCTTTTATTCACCTACTAGTGCTTGATAAAAGCGAAAGTTGTTGATTTTTGGGGTACACAGACTGACAGTGCCAAAAAGAACACACAGTTCACAAGCTGCACGCCAAGAGCAGAGAAGCAAACTTGCTTGTAGCGAGACTTCTCTATCACATCGACGATAGCTAATTACCTCTGTTGCTAAATAACAATAACCACATTTGCGCTTACTTATAGAATATGAGTTGATAATTATGTCTTGTATAATTTAAAGCAGCAAGTGAGCAAAAGCACCAACTTCTGCTACTGACTGAAGGACCTTGACTGCACCTAGTAACGTGCTGGACCTTTCAGTTGCCATTTCTAAAAAATAGCAAAGAAATAATAGGTAGTAGTACCAGAGTAGTACTGCAGTAGGCTAGCTCTGGCGGTTCACACATTAATTAGGTTAGAAATCACTTAAAAGTTCACTTAACTTCTGAGTCAATTTTTCGACTCAGTATGTTGAAATAATGCATTTCCACATCTAAAAATTTGCACTGGCAATCTAGTAATACAGGTGTGTTTGCTATGAGTCAGACCATCACACAAAGCAACCATGAAAATAAGATCTCTTGGCAGTAATGATAAATAAGTATTTTAGTCTGCTGGTTAGATAGGGTCAGAGTGCCACCCCCCCACCTCCCAATGAAAAAAAAAAAGTTTTCATGCTCTGCCCATGCTGAATGTGGATGTAACAGTGAACATTTTACGCACAGTTACCGTTTTCAGCCATGCCCATTCAAAACAACTGTTTTTAAAGCCATTTCATCAATTTGAAAAGTATGGGTGTGAATGTGGCGTTACGGGATAATGTAAGTATGTATCAGTCTCCTTATCCTTTCATCCTTTCATAATTCTTTTAGTGTCAGAAAAGCCGGCTCGGAAGTTTGCTGTGATACAGTGGTCGGAAGGAGACGACAATGGCAAGTTAAGTGATGTAAAAACTGATGCCATCATAGGCTACGATGACACAAAAATGGGCCCTGATGGGCTTCCTTTAAGCCCGTATCAGGCTTCAATTGAGTGGCGGCGTGGGAAGAGGCCACCAGGAGGTTATCCCCATTATGCAGCTAATGTGAAATTTGTGACTGGTAAGATACAGCCTAGTATTTAATCAGTCGGTTTAAATACACATTATTCTCGTTAATATACCATAATAGACATTTGTCATTGCACCCATGAGAAAATTCAGTCATGGAAGCAAGGTTTGCGCTACAGTTTGTCATAGTGTCATCATAAAGTGATGTTGTATCTTCATTTGGTGTGTGACAATGTCTTTTCTTCTGTAGGTTCTCGTTATGAGGCTACACGAAAATTGAATGAGTTAATGAAAACCAATAAACCAGCCCCTCTAACAAAGAGGATCTCTGTGCCCCCCCAGAAGTATGGGGAAGAATCAGACGACACAGACATTGAAGACATTGAAGTTCCTCAACAACCAGAGAAGGTAGTGTGAATTTGCCATCATCTTATATTGATCATATCATTACAGTGACTACGTTTACATGCACATCCAAATCGAGCTGCTGTTGGTAATCGAGCTAAAGGTCCCAGCAGGGTGCCAGAGAAATCCAATCCTACATGCACACAATGAAATCGAGCTGTGAGGTGCATTGTGCACCCGAGCCACAGGTGGCGCTACACGCCCCATCGTGTTGGTACACTTCCGGTTGTCGTCATGAAGAAGAGCTATTCAAGAGTATAAACAAAGTTATCAGCAGTGTTGCCAGATACTGTTGACGTTTTCCAGCCCAAAACATGTTCAAATCCGCCAAAATGCACTTAAAACCTCCCAATCTGGCAACACTGGCAGTTCTGTGTTCACAAGTTCTGTGCTCAAGCTGTTAGGCTTGCTCTAACAGACTGTATGGCTACAAACTGTCCTGCGCAGACCACTGTTTTGTAAGACAACTTATTTTGCACAATTGTATATTTTTCTAAAGTCCATTTTTTGCTTACAAAATTTTTTTTTTGCTTACAAAAAATATTTTTCTAAAGTCCATTTTTTGCTTACAATTTAGCTTATGTCTTAATAAACACACAAAAAGTTCAATTGTTTTGTTTTTATTGACATTCTTCAGATGTTGGACATCTATATATACATACACACACACACACACACACACACAAATACAGTGACTTGTTTATGTACACAATTCACAGCTATGCAACAGCTGTACAGATGTATTTGGTGATACAGTAAGTGAGCTAAATTTTAACAGTGCAAACAATGCCACAAAAAGAAAAGATTCATGCCGTTGTCATGCCGACCGAGGTTGTTGTGTTTCCTGCTTGTGGTCTCGTCACTCGTCACTTCCGGAAGGGGCAGTGCTGAAGTAAGTAGCTCGAATACGTAGCTCAATAGGGTATACATGCACTAAGTAGCTCGGCAGAAATCGCATAATCTAGGTTGTGTAGCTCGATTCCGAGAAATCAAGTTCGATTCAATTTCAGCTGAATTAAGGTGTATACATGGCATTTTGAACTTCGATTTCAGTTGAGCAACGGCAGAAATTCGATTTTCTCTATGTGCATGTAAACGCACTAAATGTTATGGGACAGGGCCACCTCCAGCAGGGGTATGAGTCAATTTACACATTTGCACTTTAAAGCTATGCACATATACATGTTGTGTGTTAGTGGCACACTTCACACTCCCCATCACTCCATTGAAGTTTTTCAAAGCTGATGTGGATGTGCATCCTTGATTCACAAGAAAGTTATTGATTCTGTTGTGCATGTTGCAATTATAACAGCAGCCTCTATTTAACTAATTCTAGCTTCCTTTTTTGACCACCAGAGGTTAAAAGTCTCTCAGGTTGATCCTGCAAAGGAGTTTCTGAAGATGTATGGTGGGGGACCAGAAACTTCATCAAACGAGCTCAACGAACTGAAAAAAACTGTCTCTGCATTGAACCAGAAAAACAAGGACTTGGAGAAAGAATGCCAAAAGTGGAAAGACTTGGTTCTTCAAGGTATAAATTATTTATTGAGTACCAGTTGTAGAACCTTTTTACTTAAGGACCAGTATTGATGGCTAATTCTGCTTACCTGTATTTTTTCTGTCATTGTGTGAAGATGTGCCAGAACTAATTTTTGGCATGAAGAAGGATTATATGTCAGCCTGCTTCTCCCAGCACGCCCGGGTCAGAGAGCTACCCTTCATCACCATCTCTCCCCTATTTCACTCAGTCCACCTCCAGCCCCTCACCTACTGTTTCAACGCAGTCTAGTTCACCTTCAGCCAGCTCCCAGTCATCAAAGGTGATTTTGGAAATTAATACATCATACAGAATTGTCTAACAGGCTTGCTTATGAGTTTAGCAGATATACTTTATTTATCCAACTATAGCAGTAAGTTTCTGTTGTGCGGTACAGAAGAACTACAGAAAATGAAATTGAATAATTAACACATTGGCACACAGTCTAAGATTGGAAATTTTTCTATGGCTCCAAAGTATGTCTTAATATGTGCACTTACCTTGTGTCCTTCTCAGATGGCGATTGATGCTGGGAGTGGAGACAGGGATACAACTAGCTCTTCGCCATCAAAGGTGACGTGTCTTAATGAATATCATTTTATATAGATGGTCAGGCATGTTGTAATGTGTAGGGCAATTGTGATTGTGTATGCACGCGCACCTATATGTGTTTTCGTACTGTCCCCAGTATCAACACGATACTGGGCACACCTTTTTTCCATGTGTCCTTTTAAGGTTGAGATCTTTCGTGGCAGTGGAGTAATGGTGGACAAACTTGCCTGGGCATATGCAGTCAATGCAAATTCAGCTACCACATTTGTGAGACACCTGCTAACAGCGGTATTCCCCACTGAAGTGCTTCTAGTCAGTAATCTTCGGGGGACCAACAAGGGGAAGGGAGAGGCTCGTCTCCCCCTTGAGAAGACCAAAGTTGATGCCATCTAGAGTACGTTCAGTATTATCGATAGTTGTTATGACAATCATCTCTGCTACTGTGAATGTCAAGTGTAGTCTACTAACTTTTCCATTCTTTGGGTTTGTTTGTTGCAGATGCAACTCTGGAGAGATGGCCAGGTACCCCTCTGTCCCTGATAGAGAGCAGCATCAATGCGAAGATCACAGAGATGCGTAATAAAGTTAAGCAACAGCAATGAGAACATTGAAATTCATATTTTGTTCTTAATGTCACATTTCAGTTCATAAATATAGTATATGGTTATGTACAGTATGGATGTGTTCATTATGCCACTGTTGGCACTTTGTGGCACTTTATCTCCTAAACTGTGGGAATGGCAGAAGGCTGCAATGTCTGTATATTATGTACAGTTATGTACAGTAAGGATGTGTTCGTCATTCCACTGTTTTTCAAAATGGCACTTTATCTCTAAATTGTGGGGAATGGCAGAAGGCTGCAATGTGTGCCATTAATGTTGAAAATAAATTCTTTTTCATGAACTATGTGCCTAACCATCACTTTTTTGATAGGATCAGTAGTACTAGTGCAAGTGAACTACTCTTTGTCAGTAGAGGTTTCAAATAAGTGTGGTTGAAATCCCTGTGTATTACTCTTATGAAATCTCACAATAATACTTATACAAAGCATACACTGTACATATAAAAAGCATATATGCTATGTGACACAAACATATATGAAAATGAGTGTGTACATATATATTACATATATATATAATGTTCTGTACATATATCAAAATCTTACCAAAACCATATAAAGACTGCACAGTTTTTGTATACATTGTATGTGTGTTAGGTACACAAATCTGCCTGTAATGGTGGTTTATCATTATAGGAATAACACAATAACACTCATGAAAAACATACACTTCATATATAAGAAACATGTATGCTATGTGAGACCTACATGTATGGAAATGAGTGTGTACATATATATTACATATACATACTTTTTATTTCACATATCAAAATCGTATCAATACCATACAAAGACTGCATTGTTTTTATATACATTGCATGTGTTTTGCATGCATAAATCCGTCTGTAATGGTGTTTTATCATATATGAATAAGACAAAAGCTTTATCTGACATATTCTAAACTTTACATGTCTCATATACTGGAAGTATAACTTAATTAGTCAATTCATGTATATGTGTGCTTTATTCATACATGAGGGAAATGAGAAATGGGCCACTTTTGTGATATGTGTCATATAAGATATGTATAGCCATATATGTTTCTGGCAGTAAAGGTTTTGTGTAAGACTTTTGTATTCATCCTTTTAGAAGTTTTATGTATTTCTTTTTCGTATGGGTCTAAATTGACTGTAGGTGTGAATGGTTGTCTGTGTCTATGTGTCAGCCCTGTGATGACCTGGCAACTTGTCCAGGGTGTACCCCGCCTTTCGCCTGTAGTCAGCTGGGATAGGCTCCAGCTTGCCTGCGACCCTATAGAACAGGATAAAGCGGCTAGAGATAATGAGATGAGATGAGGTGTCTTGGCTCTGTCTCCTGCTCCAGATCTATGTTCACACTCAGGATCACACTTTTTGGTTCCTAAGCACAATGATTTTGTAGATTTTTGTTGTTGTTGTCAATGGCTTCATAATATATTCAAAACATACACACACACACAAATACTTTCAAGACTCATAATGGCCATTTTAGTCTTGCCTTGCCTGACCATAGTTTTAATTGATATCACTGTTTAAAGATCGTGATGGCCAAATGAGACTTCGAAGCGCGTATCAAGAATAAGGGGGCAGATGAAGCTCCGCTTTGAGGCTTTGTATCGTTGAGCAGAAAACCAGATGACCCATGATAAACAAGGCCTCGGTTGTGATTCACTAAAAGGTTCATTACTCAGACTCTCATTCAGCAGACTTCACTAGCGACCTACTGCTAAGAGAAATGTACGGCATGTTTAATTTCTACCTCATGTCAATGTTCTGCCACTTTACATTATTCTTTGCATGTACAGTAATTTGCACAATGTTCCATTTTAAAATAACTTATTTCATCAGATTTTTTTTGCTTGTTTGTTTTACTTGTTTGCCTGTATGTAATTTGGTGTTGACCCTCTGTCTCTCTCTTACACACACACACACACTTTGTCTCTTTCTATGGATTAATGATCAGTATAATTTTGTCTGCACAATAAAAAGGTGTACATAAACATAAAGGGAGTAAGCTTTGTGTTCAGTGCTTGTGTGATGGGACTGTGAGTGCTACTGCAGCCGTGCAGTGCACAGAGTAACTTTTAGGGGAACCTTTATTGATTTTTGTTGAGGAGCAGATTTTTTTTCACTGTGTGTGGATTGAGGTGATTCCTTTTCTTAGAAATTCCCTCCCCAGCCTCACGTGGTTCCCTCATGTGGTTTTCTTCCAAACGAGCCACGCCTCGAGGCGGGGCTTCATCTGCCACTCCCCCTTATACTCGGCACGTGCTTCGGAGCCTCGGCTTCAGACGGCCATCACTATCGACCAATAATTGCTGATTATTGTCTGTCTGTATTTTGTCACAGCATTAAATCATAATGTATTTTGTGTGTGTGAGCAGTTTAAGGATAGTTCCCCCATTTCCCCCTGATGAAGCGATCAGCCAGGATGTGTTTCTATCTGACACTTAAAGACATTGATTTGAATTAAAAAGTCTGCAAAAGGAATAAATCTGAATTAATAGTACAGATCTTTGCACAGATAACGAGAAAAGGTGTCATGAATTCAGTTACAGCCTCTGAAGCAGTGAACATGCGCACACGCTCAGCGAGCACTCAGGGGTTCGGTACCTTGCTCAAGGCTGCTCCACGTCAACCTAACTGCATGTCTTTGGATTGTGGGGGAAACCCGAGCACCTGGAGGAAACCCACGCAGACACAGGGAGAACATGTAAACTCCACACAGAAAGGCCCTCCCTGGGTTTGAACCCAGAAACTTCTTGCTGTGAGGCAACTGTGCTAACCACTACGCTGACCAAAAGAACATGCGACGAGGGTGGGACTCAAACCCGCACAATGGATTAGCAGTCCATCACCTTAACCTCTCGGCCACCTCACCCACATTTGTGTGTGTGTTTATTTATTTTGTATGATGCAATGATCTTTGGTGTGTTAGTAACTCTGTCAAAGTCAAAACTCAGACTCATTAAAATATTTGTTGGAACATTATTGCTGTATATTTATATAATAAGCCTGTTATGAAAATGTGAAAACTACATATTCAAAAAAAATAAATCCGTCTAAAATGCTCATCTGAAGTCTGACTGAAAATGAAATTCTAATCATTTGAAACCAATCGCAGTAAATTCTGTGCTGCTTTTCCTGATGATAGAATAATTATTGGACTTGGACTGATGGGTTCGGAACCAAACAAAACCGCTTCCTCATAAAACAACGTGGTGGAACAGAAAGACTTCACCGGCCAATCAGACGGCACTTTCCTCATGAATATTCATGATTTCCCCGCCCACCTCGCGGAAATAGACCCCTTTGCATGTTTGTAAACAAACCGACCGTTGCCAGGATGTGCACGCAACCTGGACCCAGAAACAATGGCGCTGCCCATAGACCGGCATTATGAGCTGTCAGATTATGCCAAACAATTATCGTTACAAGATCGAGAACGCTACATAAATAAGTTAACTCTAACAAGTGGACATCGCCTACCGGATCCGTATTAAATTAAAGAGTGGACGGACGATGTTAGTAAGTTCCCTGGTATACAATGGCCAGATATATACTCATACCTTCAGGGCCGGCCCAAGCCTTTAAGGGGCCCTAAGCAGAATTTGATTTGGGGGCCCCCCACACCACCAAAACTACACTGCTGCCTTATTATTTCTTAGGCTACACAGTTAGTCTAGTTAGTCTAGCCACCCACCATAATCTGCGTTTTTAGTTGGTTTACATTATACTGCAACTTGTGGCTATTGCAATATAAAATATTCAGAGTGATGTGTGGCATATTTGTAAGTAAAACAACAAATCAGTAGACAAGACACTGTATATGTAAACAAGTTAACCAGTTTATTTTGCACTAATGTGCAAAACAAAGCCTAACATACACAGTTCTTACAAACAGTACTTAGTACTTGTACTTGTAACCGTTATTAAATAACAAACAAATAAATAAATCTTAAAATCTGGAATAAACCTTACATCTTAAAATAAATCTTAAATAAATTCACAAAATGAACAGAGAAATTTGCAGCATAATAACATCAACAATAACACAACAACAACCTATTATGTTGCACTTAAAACTATTTATAGGATTTATTGGTCATGTCATTCAAAATAAATATTCAACTGTGTTTCAACAACAACAACATTATTTTGAAATAAAAGTGTGATTAATTCATGATTTGGTAGTAACATATTATGACTCACTTGGAGCACTTTCATCAAAGGAGCAGGAGGCGGAGGTACCTGGATCTGCCTGGGCAGATGTGGTTGATTGTGTCTCAAAAAACCTCAGCAGGGCTCCTGCAAAATAATGGTACACCAGTACATCATTAATAAATTATTTTAATTTAATGACACAAAAATAGTAACATTGGACATTCAAATTTACCTTTTTCTTGCTGCTTTTTTTCTTCCTCTTCCCTGCCCCAGATGGATAATTTCTTTTTTGAGACATGGCTTAGCCATCTAGTCCACCTGCTGTATCTTCCGAAGTGAATAACTCCTGTCACGTCACGTGCATCTGGTTGTGCAGGAGCGCAGTGGCAGCAACCAGCAGCAAGGATTAGTTAACCTAATGTACCAACTATGAAAATGATACAAAAAACGTTATTTTGTGTCTTATTTTTGTGTCTTTTGTTTCTGCTATATCATGTCATTGATATTACGTTTTTTTAATTAAAAATATGTTCGCAGGTGGGCATTCCAACTGCTCTTGGGGGCCCCCTGGTGGTGTGTGGGGCCCTAAGCAGGTGCTTAATTCGCTTATGCCTTGGGCCGGCCGTGCGTACCTTATTGACAAGACTTCAGTGTACACCCACGAAAAACTTCGTGCCTACAAGTCTTTAGACGCATATGATTATGTTATGATGGCACAAAATGTGGACTGCTTGAGTCAAGCGAGACCTCTCCTACAAACAAAATTGCATGCAAAGCTAAGTTAACATACTAACAATATTCATTACATTGTGTAACTATGACCCAGCTAATCAGACAAATGTTACCAAAGTATTTTGCTACATCAATAAATGAAGACTAGAAAGAATAAAAAAGAAAGATTTAATAAATAGCCTGATCTTACCTGTGATGAAGTGGGCGCTGCAAACCCGCGCATTTTTGATAGTGCTTTCATCACAGTCTACACGTTTGATGGCTTGTAGCCATAGACGTCGGCGATTTTTTTGGAAGGGGTGAGATCCTGCTGGAATTCTGTACATTTTAACCCCATCACTGCTACGATTCTGACACCCGACAACACAACAACTAGGCATTTCTTCCAAATATTTCTTCTCGTCTCTACCGTTGCTGAGTCTTTTTTGGGTCCAGGCTGCGTGCGCAATTTTCTCTTATGTATGAATGACGTTTATTGCGAAGGGGTCTATTGAAAGGTGTTTGTGTTTAAATGTTTGGAAATCCCCACAAAACGCTCATTTGTAGAAGCGGCGAGATCAGGATCCCAGCAACGACTCTGACACAGCGGTTATTCCTGCAGCACCACTGGGTTTATTCAGGGCCGCGTTAACCCTTGCTGAGGCCCTGGGCAGACACACCCCCGAGGCCCCACCCCCGCCTGTTGTCAACTGCGCTCAGCAAATTCACCCCCTCAGACGTGCCTGTCTAACTAGACACAGAAACTTAAATAATGACAGTGGCACAATTAGAAATACTATTGAACGATAAAACTTTATATCCATCAACACCTATTTAATCGAGAAAAAGCAATGGTGAAATAGGCAATTGCATGGTGAAAAAATCCATCAGACATCACGGTTAACAAGTCTGGTTAACTAAAGTTTAGCCTCAAGAAGCCTTTGAATGAGTGAGTCAATGAACAACATGTCAAGAACATAACCGAGGCCTACAAGTTTCTTTAGTATTCAGAACAAGAACATTCATTTGGTATATAACCGTTCGTTTTCATTTTGGAATCCAGGTGACTTTTAACTTGTGAAAACAAAGAGCGATAACAAACAAAGAAAAATATCTTGCTAGAGGTCTGCACGGGACAGAATTTTCAGTCCCGCTCCCGCCTGCTCCCGCATTGTGCAGTCCCGCTCCCGCCCGCTCCCGCATTGTGCAGTCCCGCTCCTGCCCGCTCCCGCATTGTGCATTCCCACTCCCGCAAAGAATTATGATTTTCAGTCCCGCTCCCGCCCACCCCTGCCATATTTTGTCCTGCTCCCGCCCGCAAATCTCACATGATGCAGACGTTCGCGTTATTTCTCACGAAAGTTCTTGTCATTGGCTTGGGGAATTAAACATGCTGAGCTTAGCTGAGCTCTCCACTGACCGATCCTTCACCTAGCGCACGTAGCGAGGGTGCGCCTTGCCAGGCGGCATGCGCAGCTGAGGCTTTACAGAGATACCCAACACACCTACCAAAATCTACAGTGGATATTAAGAATATTGCACATTGCACATTGCTTATATGTCACTCCTCACATTTACATTCTAGGAAATACAAGTAGGCCTATAAGAAATTAATATAATTTAAAGACACAGCGTGATGGTGCCCCGCCCCCTACTTTGAGTGGATTTGAGCATAAATATCTACAGCTCACGTTCAGTGGTGCGTTTCAAGCAATGTACCTCTTTTTAAAGCAACACTTACTTCTGAAGCACTGTGAGCTTCATGAGAGGAGCTCTGTTCTTCTGCCATGATTGGAGATCTCAAACACGGAAGAGCAGAAAGGAATCGGAAACGTACACGAGATTAGACCACATCTGCAAATTGAGGCATCTTAAAATGTTTTTATTAATGCCAAATAAAATATCCAGCACAAATTATATATGATAGACATAAATTAATAATTTATAAATTTTATTTTAAACACGTTTTTAGTTAGCGGGAATGCAGCTTATCACCTCTCCCACCCGTGCCCATAATGAGCTTTCAAAATCACTGTCCCGCAGGAGTGCAGGGCTCTATATCTTGCTTCTCAGAAATAAATCTCAAAATGTTAGGCTATGTGAAACATTTCATCCTTTCACACACGTAATGTCCCAAACAGCAGTGGCACACAGCTTTGCGCATTCAGTTTGACAGCCATGGGTCAACTTACAAGGGCACTTTCATACTTTTCTGGAAAGCGAAGTCATTAATTAAATCATTGAACCCAAGCTGGCGTAGTGTGTGAAGACATGGTGGACAGTGATTGTATTAACAATGACGGGTGATTTATGCGACGAGACCATTTTTAGACCAAATTTAATTGATCATCATCATTCAGAAAACACATCAAACACGAAAGTGACATAGGATTTTTTTTTTTTTCAAGAAGGGCACTATTCCTGGAGGTACTGCAATACTAGGTTGATGCATGAAGCAGAAGGAGCAAGCCCCTATTCCAGCTCCCTGTTCTAAAAATCTCTTTAATATAACATTCATTTAAAGAACATATCAGATATTAAACTGATAAGAGCAGATACTACATTTGATCTTAGCCAAAAGGCAGAAAAGTGATAATTGGCTGCAGTTAAGAGCTTTAAATGTACCACTTCCAAATATTAAAATCCAGAAAGGTGAACACAGCTGAATCCTTCTGAAGAAAGATATTAGCTCAGGGGTGCACCAAATGGTTGGAGGAGATTCTTTGCAAGAAGCTTGATATTTCTAATATTTGATTACCAAAAGCATACAACTCAGCCAGAGCAAAACCTACAAAAAAAAAAAAAAACAGTTGAACTTACTAATATGCCTCTCTCCAGCAAGCTTTAGTAAACCACAAAAGCTTTATATGTTAATGAAGAGAAACCTGAGCTATATTTAATACTGGATCAGGTTAATGAAACTGTATTGGAGGTCCAGAAAGCTGGTATAGGGTAATTTGGCCTTGGCCAATCTCTTACACCTTTACAGCTTTATTATCCATTGCAAGCAGGCAGGGAAATGTCTGACCAACGAGCATTTTTGATAGATAGATAGATAGATAGATAGATAGATAGATAGATAGATAGATAACATTTTTGGTGGTCAAATGTTAGAAATATTGAGCTTTTTGCATGGACCCCCACACACACACACGCCCCCAAGACGATGTCTCTTTTCAAAAGGATTCAGCTGTCAGTAAGTAGGAAGTGGGGATTGTTGAATTTTGAAAAGGAACAGGTGAGTGTTGTGTGATCTGTCTAATGAAAAAGTAGGGGAAAGAATTACTGCAGACTAACGGTCCAGCTGCTTGTTGAGCATGGAGAAAACCAGGAAATGGGGAAAAGTTAGGTCGGGCAACGAAAGAAATATTTTTTCTTTATTATTTTAACAAGGTCACCAATAAACAAATAATATCCTGACAAATAATATCTGGAAATAATATTTTGTCATCAAAAATGGCAAAAGCAACAATAGAGCTTTGGTCAGACCTCGGGTTATTTGACACATGGAGAGTCACTAATCCATGAGAGAAAGATTTTACATTTTTCCTCACATCCCCATCATTCTTTTTCTAAAATTGATTATATTTTCATCTCTAGATCAGCCCTTGACAGAACCAGAGCCTGCTCCATTAACACATGCATTCTCTCAGACCACTCATCAATCTCTATAGAACGCCTGCCTCTTTACTATGACCCTTTATCTAGACATTGGCGTTTAAATCCATCTCTTCTTAGCAATCCTGCATTTTTGACATATTTAGGAAATCAATGGGAACTTTTTATTTCTACAAATGATTCACCTGAGGTTTCAGCCTTGACCTTATGGGAAACAGACAAGGCCTTCCTCAAAGGGTCTATCATTTTTTACACAACTGTGAAGAGGAAGAACATATTAGCAAAACAGTTGGAGCTTGATCGAGACATTGTTATCTTGGAAAGAGATTTTAAAGTGTCTTTCTCCAGTTCTGTGTTGAAGAAATTAGAAGCAGCCAGATCTGCTTTAGATCAACTGCTAACTCAAAAAGCAGAATCAGCAATATTTTATGCCAGGCACAGACTGTTTGAATCTGGGAATAAATCCATCTGGCTACTTGCTCATCTAGCTCAAGCTATACTCATCTGAGTGTCAAAACATATCAATTCTAAGGATTTTTTTTTTGACAGAATTAATCTCCCTACCCTATCTGAAGAAAGCAGAAAAGGTCTGTGTAGGCCAGTCACAGCCTAGGAAGTCTTGGAGGCCATTAAATCCCTACAGAGTGGGAAAGCACCAGGCCCTGATGGGTTTGGACCTGAATTTTATAAAAAGATGGCAAAGTTTGAAGTGGGGCACTTAACTAACATGTTTATGGAATCATTTAGGAGGGGCACACTCCCACCAACTTTAAATCTCACCCATATTTCTCTGATTTTAAAGAAAGATAAATCTCCTGATCTTTGTACATTCTATAGACCAATAAGCTTGCTTGGGGTTGATTGTAAAATTTTGTC
This sequence comes from Neoarius graeffei, assembly GCF_027579695.1. Lineage (NCBI taxonomy): Eukaryota > Metazoa > Chordata > Actinopteri > Siluriformes > Ariidae > Neoarius > Neoarius graeffei. Next base: position 30,707,785 of record NC_083569.1, read on the forward strand.
TACGCTTCTGGCTAGAAGTTTGAAAGAAGTGTTGCCCATTTGAGTGAGACTGGACCAGACAGGATTCATCAGGGGTAGGAACTCACACTCCAGTGTCTGATGGCTTCTAAATGTTATACAATTAACGCAAATGACAAAAAAGCAAGGTTGTTGCTGTGTCACTGGATGCTGAAAAAGCATTTGATCAGGTGGGAGTATCTATTTGATGTTTTGAACAGGTATGGTTTGGACTCCAGTTTTGTTGAGTGGATCAAGGTGCTGTATAGGTCCCCAGCTGCGAGGGTTTTCATAAATGGTTCAGTATCAGATATCTTCCCCTCGAGTAGAGGTACTCGTCAGGGCTGTCCTCTCTCACCTTTATGATTTGCACTGGAACAGAACAGGAAATGTGAGGCCAGCCAGGAATTTGAAAGAATCTGAGAGGAAACACCACAAAGGCAGGGCAAAATGGGCTCTGTGGCGCAAAGGATAGCGTGTTGAACTTCTAAGGTCATTGGTGAAGCCATTCAAAGGTTGTGGGTTTAAGTCCCACCAGAGTCGTTTCCTTTTGCATACGCTCTGCAGGGAAGCTTCTTCCAAACGAAATCGTCGACCTGAGGCGAAATCCTTTGGATATGGCCATTCCCTCTTTTCCATCTGAGATGCAATTCTTTCCTGACCCCAGTCAAACAGAAATATCACCATGTTCCACTTCTTCCTATGAATTTGCCCAAAAGGAAGCTGTACCTGAAATTCCAGTTCCTCACAAGACTCATGACATTCACTCCTGCCATAATTTGTGCTTACACCTCCAAAGCCCACACTTGCGTTCTCCATGTGGGAGAAAACCCAGCAGCACCTGATGCAAGACTCTACTGAATGTTGATTTCAGTTGCTCACAGAGAAGGCTTGTTGCATTTAAAGGCTTGCCGATTCAGGTCCTGCCACAGGTCTTTGCTCTCGAGACTCTCTTGAAGGTTTCTTTCAATTGCTGACAAAAATGCACCTCTACAATCAAGAAGTACAGGCAAGCAGTATGCCACCCATAATTGTGGAAGAGCGTGAGATGAAAAGCCATGCCAAGATGATAAAACTGGCCCAATAGGGACTGCCAGTAAACAGGAGCCATGGTATCCCAGCAGTGCCTGAGACAAAAGTCTTCTGTCAGTGCAAGACCAATTCCTTCCGTGCCCATCTTACTTTCTGAGCTGAAAAACGAGCGAAGACGGCATGGTGGCATACTGGATGTTGAATTGCAGGCCTTGTGCTGATGCTTGTGGCTTGAGATCCTCCCAGAGTTCATTGGTTTTGAGGTTTACTGCATGTTCATTTCATCTGTTATGACGAGAAAAGGACTTGTCCCTGGAACAGAACAGGAAACGTGAGGCCAGCCAGGAATTTGAAAGAATCTGAGAGGAAACACCACAAAGGCAGGGCAAAATGGGCTCTGTGGCGCAAAGGATAGCGTGTTGAACTTCTAAGGTCATCGGCGAAGCCATTCAAAGGTTGTGGGTTTAAGTCCCACCAGAGTCATTTCCTTTTGCATACACTCTGCAGGGAAGCTTTTTCCAACTGAAATCATCGACCGAGGCGAAATCCTTTGGATATGGCCATTCCCTCTTTTCCATCTGAGATGCAATTCTTTCCTGACCCTAGTCAAACAGAAATATCACCATGTTCCACTTCTTCCTATGAATTTGCCCAAAAGGAAGCTGTACCTGAAATTCCAGTTCCTCACAATACTCATGACATTCACTCCTGCCATAATTTGTGCTTACACCTCCAAAGCCCACACTTGCGTTCTCCATGTGGGAGAAAACCCAGCAGCACCTGATGCAAGACTCTACTGAATGTTGATTTCAGTTGCTCACAGAGAAGGCTCGTTGCATTTAAAGGCTTGCCGATTCAGGTCCTGCCACAGGTCTTTGCTCTCGAGACTCTCTTGAAGGTTTCTTTCAATTGCTGACAAAAATGCACCTCTACAATCAAGAAGTACAGGCAAGCAGTATGCCACCCATAATTGTGGAAGAGCGTGAGATGAAAAGCCATGCCAAGATGATAAAACTGGCCCAATAGGGACTGCCAGTAAACAGGAGCCATGGTATCCCAGCAGTGCCTGAGACAAAAGTCTTCTGTCAGTGCAAGACCAATTCCTTCTGTGCCCATCTTACTTTCTGAGCTGAAAAACGAGCGAAGACGGCATGGTGGCATACTGGATGTTGAATTGCAGGCCTTGTGCTGATGCTTGTGGCTTGAGATCCTCCCAGAGTTCATTGGTTTTGAGGTTTACTGCATGTTCATTTCATCTGTTATGACGAGAAAAGGACTTGTCCCTGGAACAGAACAGGAAACGTGAGGCCAGCCAGGAATTTGAAAGAATCTGAGAGGGAACACCATGAAGGTAGGGCAAAATGGGCTCTGTGGCGCAATGGATAGCGTGTTGGACTTCTAGGGTCATCAGAGAAGCCATTCAAAGGTTGTGGGTTCAAGTCCCACCAGAGTCATTTCCTTTTGCATACACTCTGCAGGGAAGCTTTTTCCAACCGAAATCGTCGACCGAGGCGAAATCCTTTGGATATGGCCATTCCCTCTTTTCCATCTGAGATGCAATTCTTTCCTGACCCCAGTCAAACAGAAATATCACCATGTTCCACTTCTTCCTATGAATTTGCCCAAAAGGAAGCTGTACCTGAAATTCCAGTTCCTCACAAGACTCATGACATTCACTCCTGCCATAATTTGTGCTTACACCTCCAAAGCCCACACTTGCGTTCTCCATGTGGGAGAAAACCCAGCAGCACCTGATGCAAGACTCTACTGAATGTTGATTTCAGTTGCTCACAGAGAAGGCTTGTTGCATTTAAAGGCTTGCCGATTCAGGTCCTGCCACAGGTCTTTGCTCTTGAGACTCTCTTGAAGGTTTCTTTCAATTGCTGACAAAAATGCACCTCTACAATCAAGAAGTACAGGCAAGCAGTATGCCACCCATAATTGTGGAAGAGCGTGAGATGAAAAGCCATGCCAAGATGATAAATCTGGCCCAAAAGGGACTGCCAGTAAATAGGAGCCATGGTATCCCAGCAGTGCCTGAGACAAAAGTCTTCTGTCGGTGCAAGACCGATTCCTTCCGTGAAGATGTTTGACATCTTCAATATCGCTTGCCTTCAGTATGTAAACAAAGCTCGCTTGTCCCCCAGGACAAGGGCAGTAACGGTTGCGAATGTAAGTGTGACATCGGTGCAAGGGGTCTGTTGCAAATTTTGGCAATGTGGCACAAAGTTATTGAAGGGAACTTATTTATAATCTCACCATCTGGTGTGACCCAGATGAGGATGGGTTCTCTTTTGAGTCTGGTTGTTCTCAAGGTTTCTTCCTCATGTCATCTCGTGGAGTTTTTGGTTGTTTCTCAGAGATGAACCCTTAAATGTTGTTCCAAAAAAAAAAAAACTCCTTCAAGATTGTTTCCCAGCAAAACAAGTCCTAGCCACTGATATAAGCAGTTCTTGGTTCTAAACCAGCAAGGATTTGGTGGCACACTGTGACCAGTTTTCCTGGCTGAGAGCTGTTTCTTTGGCTGTGGAAACTTCAAGAACTGGCTCAAGATTAGGCACCAGCTCAGAACCAGCACTCAGTGGAAAAGTGGTGATTTGGTGGACAAGTGGTATTCGAGGATCAGCAAAGGGTCCTCAAGGTTCTGCTTTGGGCTGATTCTACAATAGATAGGTGCCTGTTTAGAGCACTGGTCTTGTAAACCAGGGGTGATGATTTCAATTCTCACTGGGGCCTTTGACCTTCCTTCTGAAGGTAGAGAGTTGTGAGCTGAGATATTGGGACTGAGGAAAAGTGGTGCCTGTATCATTCATTGCTTGTGAGTTCTCACTGTTTCTTCAAAACAGTTCTGCTCAATTCTCTATCAGTGAGCCAGTTGATATAAAAAAAGACTACAGCTAAAACTCTAAAGGATTCTTATCATGCTGCACATATTCGTAAGTTCCTGGTGACACAATTATAATTTTGGACTATGTAGTGCTAGGAAACTTCGGGCAAGAAGACTATGAGATATGCATGGAAAAAGCATGAGGTTGAGAAAATTACATTTTTTTTTAAGAACCAAAAACACTGGTCAGTTTCTCGGATACTCGGATACAGTATCTCGGGATAACAAGGTGAATAAAAAAAGATTATATGAAGGGTCTCTCGCGGCTTCCGTAGGAAAAATGTAAACAAACTGTCAGCATATCTTCAACAAAATACTCCACCACAAGTCTCCTAACCTCCTGAGTCTGAAGGAGCATCTCAGAGCGGGAGAACGTTAATTTTGGCTGCTTTGTGATTTTATCACCACTCTCATCCTCCGCTTGCTTCCTTCATGTTACTGTGGCACCTCTGTAAATGTTTAGTTAAATTCTCATCTCATCTCATTATCTCTAGCAGCTTTATCCTTCTACAGGGTCGCAGGCAAGCTGGAGCCTATCCCAGCTGACTACGGGCGAAAGGCGGGGTACACCCTGGACAAGTCGCCAGGTCATCACAGGGCTGACGCATAGACACAGACAACCATTCACACCTACCGTCAATTTAGAGTCACCAGTTAACCTAACTTGCATGTCTTTGGACTGTGGGGGAAACTGGAGCACCCGGAGGAAACCCACGTGGACAACATGCAAACTCTGCACAGAAAGGCCCTCGCCAGCCATGGGGCTTGAACCCGGACCTTCTTGCTGTGAGGCGACAGCGCTAACCACTACACCACCGTGCCGCCCCCATTTAGTTAAGTTACTGGTGCTATTTCGGGAAGTGGACAGTTCTTTAGGTTTAGCACACAAAGTGCATCTGACTACGATGTTCTTCATATCCTTATTTTTCACAAACTTAAAGTAATGGGCGTATGCCCATCTGGAGAATGTGCTATCCGACATTAGATCAGCTGCAGGTTCACTCATCTCTCGCTCCTGTCTGAGTAACCTAAAGGAAAAGGAAGTGAAACATTTTGCGCGGACGTTTCACCTCTGCTGATCTCGCGTGATTTTGGCGAATTTGTTTGAAGGAAAAAAAACCCACCACTTTATTCCAGGTTAAAAATGCATTGTAACACACATTACTGACATTTGTACTGAGTAAAATATTACCAAATTTTTTCTGTAATGCCTTACATTACCGCGTTACTGCAAAAAGCAATGCATTACAGTAATTCGTTACTTTTGTAACGCGTTACTCCCAACACTGATTATTTGCTGCCTTCCAAATGTATCCATCTCTGACACCAAAGACAGCATTTTGAAACTCATGTCCGAGCATAAAACTATCAAACGTATTGTTGTGCATGTGGGAGCAAATTATGTTTTCAGAGAACAGCTGTTTGTCCAAAATGATTTCAGAAAACTTTTTTCTGATCTCTATAAGATTAGAATACAATCTTTTATCAGTGGCCCACTCCCTGCAAGGGGAAGCTTTGCATTTACTAGACTCTTCAGTCTTAACACCTGGCTTGGAAAAACTTATTTTTTATTTGGTATAAACTTCATAGACAATTTTAACCTTTTCTGGAATCGCAGAGAATTCTTCAAACCAAATAGCACTGAACTCTGATTGGGTAGAAAGGTAAGAAAGGTAACAGAAAGGTAAACACAGCTAGACCCCGCCCCCAACAGCTGGATCCTTTTGAAGAGAGACGTCACCGTGTGTGTGTGTGGTTTCCATGCAAAAGGCTTGATATTTCTAACATTTGACCATGAAACATGTCCAGCTCTACCAGAGCAAAGCCTGCAAAAATAAGCTGAGCTCATTAACATCCCTCTCCCCGGAAATCTTTAGTAAAAGGTGAAAGATTTCCACGTTAGTGAAGAGAAACCTGAGCTGCACTGAACACTGGATCAGGTTAGTGACACTGGATTGGAGGCTGGGAGACTCTCAGCGCTGCCGCTGTGATGCTTGGAGTTGTGGCTGAGGAGCTCATTACAGAAACACCTGGGATCTCCTTTAAAAGGAGGAGCCTTTGGGAAGTGGTGGGGGCTTGGAGCTCATCACCTGCTGTCTTGGTTTGGTTATTTGTTGTGGCTTTGTTTTATATTTGTTTTTTCTTTCATGTTACAGCTCTTCACTACACTATCATCACATGCTTGCACTGTCTAACACTACTGATTAATTGCCTTACTCACACCATACATTCATTTAGTAAATATTTCTATTTTCTTTAAGTAAATGAATTAAGATCTTCAGTCTCTGTCCTTGTCCTCCTTCCTTTGTTGTGATTTGTGAATCAGTCGGAACGCTAAGTCATATCAAAAGGCGCGGTCACGTGACTGCAGCTATGTGAGCTTTGAACCCTGACATTACAAAAGTATAAGTTTAGAAACACAAGCCAAATGTGACCAACATACAAATAAACAACTCAAAACACATTTCAATGAAGTATTACACTTGGATGAGCCAGCAGCAATATTTCTTTAAAAATATTCTGATCACCGGACTGAAAACCGAAATAATTATTGACAACTTTTTCCTGGGGCTCGAGGCAAAAATATTCGCTTGTGCTACATCCTAAGGCAAAGTTTAATTTTATAAAATTGAGAGCATCATTATTAGATCATAGATGCCTCTAAACTTTAAGCTAATACTATTTGTTATCTCTAGAAATTTATTTTCATTGGCGAACGGCTGCTTATATTGTTTCTATGGTAGACTGGGTCTGTATGTGATTATATATGACACTGTAATATAGGAGACCTGACCAGTCTGATGAGTTTGTTGAACATTCCATTCCATAAGCATGAGGTGAGGAATAACACACAACATTTTTACTCCACCTAAGTGCTTTCCATACCACATTTTCCTGCGTTCCTGCGATGCTACTGTTCAGGCTGCCAAATAGAAATAATTTATTCCATTGGATTTGTGATGTTGAAGCTTCTATTCTGAGGGCAGATAAGTTTCTCTTCTTGACCATATTACGCTTCTCCATGTCGTAAAGTCAAGGAGCAAGGCCTCTACACCGATAATATTTAGGATTGTGATATTTAAATGACAATGGTTTTCATCCACTACATTTATCAATGCCCAATCATTCTTACACTGTGACTGGCAAGATACAAACGTTTCATGAATCACACGTGAGACCTGTCATATGGTGAATTCTGCACTTTGATCTGCGCTGGTTTCTACATTAGATTGATAAATGAGGATTATTGTGTCATCCTCATTAGTATAGTGGACAGTATCTCTGCCTGTCATGTGGAAGACTGTGGTTCGATTCCCTGACGGGGAGGCTTTAAAAATTTATTAACTTAAGCAGCAGGGGGATGTAGTGGTTTGCACTGTCGCCTCACAGCAAAAAGGTTCTGGGTTCGAGGCTGGTGGGGGCCTTTCTGTTACCCCTTTTCCACCAAATCAGTTCCAGGGCTTGTTCGGGGCCAGTGCTGGTGCTGGTTCACAACTCGTTCAACTCGCGAGCCAGCTGAGAACCAGTTTGCTTTTCCATAGCTCGCGGTGCTAAGGGAAGCCACATCATTACGTCGCTGTATACGTCAGTTACATCACTGTATACGTCAGTTACGTTGCTACGTTTGCATAAACCTTGGCGTGAATATCGAAGCAAAAACAACACGGAAGAAGCAGCAGCAGCAACAACAACAATAATAATAATGGATGACTTTGCGTTTGTACAGCTGCTGCTTCTCGTCGCTTAAAAATGGCGATCTTTCGCGGTCTTGTTATTGTTGTTGATCTTAACAACTCTGCCCCCCCGCTGACGTAAGCAGTTCTTTCCTCTGGCCCAGCAGAGAGTTGGTGCTAGCCTGGAACCGTTTTTTCTGGCCCCAGAGTCAGTTCTTTGTCAGTGGAAACAGAAAACAGCCCACAGACCCTACTGGAACATCACTCACAACTTTAGTTCCTAACTGCAGTTAGCTTCTGTTTACGATTTGCCTCACAAAAAAAGGACACACATTTTAAATAATGCAGTGTGTCAATCGTAGAGTGGGCTGTGGACTGTACATTCTGGCTACTTTCTCAAGTATTTTTCAAATTTTTACATAAATAGATTTTGACTTAGTTTCTAAGAGCAATGTTTGTTTCCGGACCATATATCCAAAACTATTCATGATACGGATTTGAAACTTGGTATACATATTAAGAAGGTGATGTAGATGTGCCTTTTCATACTAAGAAATTTGAGAAATTTTAATTTTTCATGTTTCCATGGAAACAATTTCAGACTTAGTTTCTCAGGTTAGTCTGAGGGGGAGGTTTTGTTTCCGGAGCAGAACTTGAAAATCATGAGTGGTATGGTCTTGCAAGCAAGTGTCTGATTACCTGAGTAGTTTGCCATGATTATATAGTGGTTAGTACTCTGCGTTGTGGCTGCAGCAACCCTCGTTTGAATCTGGGTCATGGCAAAAAAAAGCTACCTGAACAGGTATAATTTTGGGTTTACTGTCATTAGTCATTTGCACTGTTAGAGTTGATTTGTTTTTATTTATTTGTCTTCCATTCAATACTGACACTTTTGCACAGTTTTTATCTTCATTTATCACAATTCTTGATTTTAGCACTATTAATGCACAGTCACATGTACAAAGCGCATATATAGGTTTTTTTAATTGTTACATTTTTATCTGTATCTGTAAAGTCAGCTTGTTCTTTTTTTTAATTCTATTTTATGTTGCACAGTGTGTCTTTTTCTTTTCATATGTTTGATAACTTGCTGCTGCAACAAAACAAATTCCCAGCTTGGGAGCTATCTATCTATCTATCTTAGTGATTACACAGCCTGATAATTACAATTCATTTTTTTATACCCCCACTCCAAAGAAGTGGGGATATACTGGTTTACCTCTGTCCGTCCGTCTGTCTCTCCGTCCATCCAAAACACCCTTTTTCTCAGCAACCACAAATCATAGCCACTTAGTACCAAACTTCAGCTTGGGGTTCTATACTGTGTATACCGTTTTCAGGTCTGTCCCACATCGACTTCCTGTTTACCAACTGAATGTATTTACGAAACATATAGGGTGGATTCAGAAAATTTTCGAAACACTTTTCTCAGCAACTACAAATCACAACTGCTTGCAGGGGCTTCAAAGTTTGGGAGAATAGCAGGGTACAAATAATTTACAGCAGGGTGCAAAATCGTAAAATGTCTGCCAGTGGCAGACATAATGCACACAAAGCGTGCAGGGGGGTTTCAAAGGGGGGTGCGCCCCCCTTTGGGCACGGAAAATTTTATGAAATGCACTGAGAAATGGTGGCCTCTGGTAACTTTTAACGGTGAAAATAAAGGGTAATCAATACCATTTGGAAACCTGAAATATGAAACCATACCTCAGTCATTTTATCAAATTTCAGAAATATTTGCAAACAAACACATAAAAAGTAGTCCGATTGAAATCCACATATGGATGATATAATAATTTTAAGTCTGATGTGCACTTTGACTAAGCTAAGGTGACAAGTTTCTCCAGATTCTCTAATACTATTGAAGAATATGGTGAAATCTTGAATACAGATGAAGAAATATATATATATATATATATATATATATATATATATATGAGAGAGAGAGAGAGAGAGATGCAAGTACGAATTTTTCATGGGGCGGGATGGTTTGGAACAGGTCATCTAAAATTGGGATAACATTTACCCGGGACAGGTATTTGAGGCGGGTCGTCTAGCTTAAGCTTGATTAGCGTTGTTACGCACGCAGTTTGTTTTTTCGAGCAGCTGTAAAACGCAGAGTCAACTTTACGATCTGCGATTATAATGTCTTAAGCAAGGTTGAGAAACCGTGGACTAAGACGTATTTATTTTTCTATATCAACACAATGACAGAATAAATTTGCGTTCAAAACGTACTTACCTTTCCCTCTAGACCTTTTTAGCCACGCATCCAGCATGGAGCCGCTTGCAACTCTCTTCGTCGCCATTTGTGAGTCACATGATGGTATGAACCATTCACAGTCCATGGAACACTAAGCCAATCAGAGTATGGCTTACATATGGCACAAGAGGCAGTAATGGCTGCACTCATGTCGAGGATGTAAACAAAGTTGACGCGGCAACGGACATACATGACATAGTGGATGTAATTTATATTCACAACTTATTTTGCCGTCAGAAATATTTAATATTAAATTTTGTGACTCGACTGACAATAGCCAGTGGCATAACAAGCCACAGACGGCGATTTGCCGCCGGTGACTGGCTAATTTTGAGACCGCTGTGCTTGATATTTGGTACCGAACTTCAGCTTGGGGTTCTATACTGTGTATGCCGTTTTCAGGTCTGTCGCACATCGACTATCTGTTTACCGACTGAATGTATTTATGAAATATATACGGTGGATTTAGATGCCATTTCAAGAAGCAAAATGCTATTTCAAAATGACAGTTTACCAGGATGCTATTTGAAATACCTGGGGAGAACACTGCTCTTTACTTACTTGTCAGGGTTAATTATTTGTTGAAGTCAACATTCATAATAAGTGTCATATTCCTTCAATTGCTTGTATTCTGATATAAGCGAGAGCGAGGGGATACGTAAGTGAGCAGTAGCTCACAGTTGATATTGTTTTGTAATTCATTTATTCAAATCATCATAAATATGTATCACGATTTATCATTGCAATATATCATTACATGCCAAGTAAATATTATCATAAATAATGTTACACATGCAAACATTCGTATAAAAGCACACCCATTTGATCTATATAGGCCTTTAAAAGCGGGTGACTGGGAATATCGTGTGCTGGATATTGGATATACACGTGTGGAGTGTAACGAGAGAAGAGCAGGGCTCACCGACTCCACAGCCACACTGGGGGCGAGCCTCTCATCGGTCTCCTTCAGCTTGTCAGCAATCAGCTGTCTGTCCTCTGTGGCGATGATGGACTCTACAGGTGTGCCCAAAACCTTCACACCGTACTGCTGCAGCACGCCAATCTGAAACAGCACCACTCCTACCACAGGGTATCGTAGGTTGTAAGTTTAAGTATCCAGAAGTAGAGCTGCAGCTACAATCATTGACACCTTAATGATCTTTTGGCCATTGCAAAAGTAGAAGAGACTTTCAATACGTAAATTGTGCATTAATAGTCACTCAAACTTCCACTGAAAAAAAAATAAGTTGATTCCCGATTACTTAGCGGGTCAGATGATGTGACACCATTCCATAGTTATTGACACCGTTCCACAATTATTGACATCGAGATGAGAATTATTTTTTTAAATGGTACTGTATGTGGAATTAAGTTTGCAAAACAGTTTTTATTTAATTTTTTCAAATAGACTTGTCTCATCTCATCTCAAGCTGCTTTATCCTGTTCTACAGGGTCGCAGGCAAGCTGCTCCAGAAATTTTGCCCCAGAAATTTTGGGCCCCATGAAAGATTAGAATTGTGGGCCCCCCAACTTTGCCCACCCTTGTCACAATTGCACTATTGTCATTATTTGACTTTTGATAGCCCATGGACCTTGAGTTTGTGATGAACACCATACTCAGTAGCCTTACAAATGTTACCCATAAAAGACAGGAAACATCTTATTATAAATTTATTTCAAAGTGACACGGAGTATTTCGTACGTATTTCTTCATATGTTGTAACCTCTATCCCTCTTTTATGTGTGCTGCGCTTTCTCCAGCTCCTCAATTTGAAACCAATGGTTTAGAACGTGTGAACATTCCACACACATAACCATGTCAAACACTTGACTGGTGTCCGTTATTAGCAACACTTTAATCTAGCAAACTGTATATGGAGCTCGGTCATTAAAAACTTCAATCCTAAAGCATTTATGGGTTGTATTGCTTCTTACCTCCTTCTCCAAAGGGGGGTTCAGTGGTTTGGTAGGGCGGAGGTCCCCCTGAGGCTGAATCTGTGCCTATTTAGGGCACCCCATTAGTTATGAAACTGGTTATTAGCACTAGTTATTAGCACCAGCATAACGTAATATTTCATCTTGTTTATCACACAAGTCAGTTCAGTTATTAAAATGGAAAAAATGTCACTGTACAAACTGTAAAAGTGTTCTCTTGATAGGCTAATCCAACCACGTTCATACTGTTCATTTACCATTCACTGATATTTTGAACACGTGAGCGATAGCTACCTTTCTTTGGAAAAAACTGAGTGACCAGTTGCCTGCCTCTCCGGTCCCTCTCAGCTTTCAGCTGCCTTTCTTTACGTTTTTGACAGTCACGCTTCATATTTAGCAATCATAGACTGTACGCAGTCCACTGCTGGCTGGCTGGCTGGCTGCTGCACTGCGACACAGCAGCAAGTAGCGTTGCACTGATCAGCACACAGATTTAACGCATCGCGCTTCTACCAGAACTGGACCATACCATTTCGCAAAAGGGGGAGGGTTAAATGACAATATGTTGAAGAACTCAAGAAATAGACAACCTTGTTCAATTAGCTCATTTTACCAGATGGAATATTGCATTGTTGTTATTTCAAAAGTCTTATTAAAATCATATTATCAGCCCCTTAAAGGGCCCCATGGCAGTGCTGGGCCCCTAGAATTGTTCTAACCTTTCCCCCCCCAGCAGCGCCCATGCATCTGTGAAAACAGCCACTATTTGGATTAAACCCACAACCTTGGCACTGTTTGTAACAATTACCTAATCAACTAACTCCACACTACTTTTCTGCTGATATGCTCCTCTGATGAGCTGTGAAGGTTAGCTTTCAACCTTCTTTGGATTGTGGGGGAAACCAGAGCATCCAGAGGAAACCCACGCAGACACAGGGAGAACATGCACACAGAAAGGCCCTCGCGAACCCGGAACCTTCTTGCTGTGAGGCGACCATGCTAACCACTACGCCACCATGCCATCCAAAAGAGCAGGCACACGACAAGGGTGGGATTCGAACCCACGCATGCAGAGCACAATGGATTAGCAGTCCATCGCCTTAACCTCTCGGCCACCTTACCTGTATGTGTTCATTTATTTTGTATGATGCAATGATCATTGGTGTGTTAGTAACTCTGTCAAAGTCAAAACTCAGACTCATTAAAATATTTTTTGGAACATTATTGCTGTATATTTATTTAATAAGCCTGTTATGAAAACTACATAGAGCAACAGGGGGCAGCCAAGATGGCATCAGTGTAATATGTGATTTGTGGAGCTCCGCAACATGAAGAACAAAACCTAATGTGCTGAATTGCTAAATATGCTTAAGGGCTGATTAGAATGAACCTAATTGATAAACTAAATAGCTACTACAAGGACCTCGCTCAGAAACAATTTTTTAATCCTTGTTTTCTTTCATTTTATTCAGTTATCCAACTATGCCTCAAGCTAACCATTCAGTGAACCTGCTAACTAAAGGAGAAGTGAACATAACACTATACAAACTAAACCGACAGGAGTTGGTAACAGTGGCGGCTCCTGAATTTTTTTTCAGGGGGGGCAATTTTCCCCCGTTATGTCTACACGGACCATAAATGTCCACAGGACTGAAGTAAATTGACCTAGGTAGCAAGTCAACTGTTCTACAGAATGTTCTGTAAATAGATTTTGTACTTCAAACTCCATGACCAGCAAGAATTTTACAGACTGTGCAACTTAAGGACAAACAGGAAAGTGCATTTACTGTAACAAAACATTGTAAATAGTTGGCTAACATAACAATAGCAGTTGAATAAATAGATGAGTGGATCTTTAGATCTTGCAATTACTGGTATTTACCAAGGATATTACCAAAGTGCTAACTCTCAGAGCAAAGTGTGGCAAATATAAAAATGCACATTGAAAACATCAAAAGTGAACGGATTCTGTGACTGTGTGTGTGTGTGTGAGTCACGAAGTCAACCAAACCCAGAAAAACACCACGGTGACTGGAGTCCTCAGTTTCGTCTTTGCCTCGTAGAGCTAACTCGAACACTCCACAAAATTTCACGCATTGGATGAGCTGGTTTAATATGTGCCTGTTCTTGCTCACCTCATCGTTGTGGCGGTGAACTGCTAGCCTGCAGCCCTCATCCGGTTGTGTAGCGATGTTCACTCTCCCAAAAGCCGAACATTTCACGCAGCTGCCCATGTGAATCTTTGATGACTCATGTTTTTTTATTTTCTCCGACAAATGATGCAAGTCCGAAACTCCAGTGACCATCCAAGCAGTGTTGTCCGTGGAGCCACCTCCAGGGTGGAAAAGTAAGCAGGGGGAGCAGAAAACTGCTGAGGCATCCTCACAGCCAGCTCGCCAGGATTTGCGCTGGGACCATGTTGAAGTAAAACCTCGAGTATATGATTCCCCCCCTTGGAACAGTGTTTGGTGCCACTACCAGAAACTCCGAAACCACGACCAGCCAAAAAGTCGAAGACACGTGCCAGTGACGAGGATCATAAAGAGGCTGTGCCCATCTTGCTTTTGCTAAAAATAATGGAAAGAATTGAAAAGATGCAAGAAGACTCTCTCAAATGGCTGCAGTCACTTGAGGCAATGGTTAAAGATAATACAAATTCCATTAAAAGTGTCACCGACGTCCTTGATTCTATGGGGAAACAGGTAGAAGACGTGAAAAATAAAGTCGTCGCCTTACAAAGTAAAGTCCACATCTTAGAAAAAGAGAACAGTGTCCTCAGAAACAATGCAGCAACCTGGATGCCTAAAGAAGATGGAATCTACGAGTGTCTGGCATTCCAGAGCAAGCAAGTGAGAACGTGAAGAATATCATCGTTGACATTTTCAAACACATTTCCCTGGACATCGTGAACCAGCTGGCTTACTCAGTGGACATTGCTCACAGATTAGGTCCCTGCTCTGCAGAGGTGTGCTCCAGCTGTTGCATCATAGTTCAATTCCTGTCATGAGCACACAGGGACATTGGCAGTGGCATTTCCAAAACCCCAGGGCAGTCCTGAGATCACTGAAATATGCACAACTCACAGCAAACCCAAGGAAGTGTGCAATTTGGTGGGTGGAAGTACAGTATCTGGGCTTTCACTTGGGTCATGGGCAGGTGCATCCCTAAATTGATAAGAATGCAGTGATTGTGGCCTGCCCAAGACTCAAGACCAAAAAGGTTCCTGGGGCTGGCTGGCTATTACAGGAGTTTTTTCCTAATTTTTTGGACTTTACCAGCCTGCTGACTGAGCTCACTAAAAAGGGAGCACTAGAGCTCATCTAGTGAACAGAGCAACTGTGCAACGGAGGACGGAGCCATGCAAACGGGCTTTTTCACAGATTGAAATATTGTTTCTCCAAGACCCTCGGTGTAAACATAAATACACAAACCAAACAAGCATTAATTTAAAAAAAAGCACACACATACAATACCACACAAGCAGAAATAGCGCAAACTGTATTAGTGTAAATGGTAACAGTGCAAAATGGCTAAGGATATGGGAGTATCTGCAATATGCAAATCATGATCCATTTACAGGATGAGTACTTTTACTAACTTAGAAATAAAATATTATTAGAAGAACATTACCATCAGAGGGTCTACCATTGGCAATTTATAATAGTCATAATTGACATTAACATTGACTTTAGGCATATTAAAGTTTGGTCTTTAGTCACTGGATTTATCTAGATCTGTTACTATTAATAAGATTTAATTGACACGAAGTGTGGTGAGTCATTCATATATATACACACATTTTATATATGCATACTGTATATATATATGCTAAAGGGCACTTCAGCCCAACACCACCTCATGTTAACTGAACTACATGTCTTTGAACTGTGGGGTTAACCAGAGCTGACACAGGGAGAACACGCAAACTCCACACAGAAAGGCCCCCACCAGCTGCTGGGCTCAAACCCAGAACCTTCTTGCTGTGAGGCGACAGTGCGAACCACTACATTCCCCTGTTAATAAATTGCTAAAGCCTCCCCGTCAGGGAATCTAACCCCGGGCTTCTGCGTGACAGACGGAGATACTGTCCACTATACTAACGAGGATGATGCAATAGCTCACATTTATCAATCGAAAGTGTAGAAATGACAGGGTTCACGTGTGATTCATGAAACGTTTGTATCTTGCTAATCACAGCGTAAGAATGATTGGGCATTGATAAATGTGGTGGGTGAAAACCATTAGATGCATGGACGACCAGACCTACACTCTTCCATGAGTGGGGTCAAAAATGACCCCAATTGGAATTAGGGCATTTTTGAGTGGAAACTGATTTTATGTTGTTCAGAGTTGATTGTTAATGCCATATTTTGATATTTGACATGTTCATTCACCACTTTGTATGTTTGTTTGTGTTTGTTTTGTGTGAATTTGTTTGTTGTTTGTTTATTTTTGTATGTCTGTACATGTACAGTTGAATTTGTGTGTGTGTGTGTGTGCTCATCCGTATAGCGGTATCTCAGAGGATAACATATTCTCCAGTGGAGAGAATGATGAGAGAAACAGTAATGACACAATGACAACAGTATGATGTTGTATGATGTTCTCATGCACTTTATTTACATGCTTACTTATTGTTTTTTCACGGTGTTTCATCTGAAAATGAACTTTCGATGAATAGAACAAAAACATTAACTCTCTTCTGTGAACAGCCATAGCAGTAAACAATTTAAAACTCTTTTTTAAAACTTTCGTATTGGTTCACGCTCTGAACTGCCATCCCATCAATTGCATAGGGTGTGTCTGCATCACACACCCAGAAAATTTTTATTCCGTACTTTGCAGGCTTGCTCTTCATATACTGCAGAAACTTGGTCCTCCCTCTGAAAGGCACAAGCTGCTCATCCACAGTGACGCAATCACAGGGATTGTATCTCTGCCTGCAGTTGACCAGGAACAGGTCCCATATGTAGCGGAAGGCTGCCAAGTGGTCTGCTTCCAGTCGGGTGGCTCTGGTCCTCTTGTCGTCAAACCGCAAGAATCGCCGAATATCTTCAACTCTTCCGATCGACATTGTGGCCTTGTACATTGGATTATGTAGAGGACTACCAAAAAGCTCTCGGATTGCTACGGTAATTATGTACTGTTGATAATTGTAGCTGTCACTCTATATCTACACATGTAGAGATATAATTCAGAACAGGTCGCACCACAGTTGAGTGCCATTTGTCCGCTGATGGAGAGCAGGATGCCATACAGACTCTCAGCTTTGACCACCTCTGTCACAAATTGGGGTGTTATGGCCAAGAAGTAGACTGTGTCTGCCTGCTTGGTTCCCACATTGTTAGTCTGCACCGAGGCACTGGTCAGGTTCATCAGCACCGTCTTCAGGTTCTCCTCCTGCACACAGTGCAACATGGTGGATATTTACTCTGTTCCAGTGCAACAGGTCTAATTAGCAAAAGCTGCATTTCCTCCACAAACTCCATCATGGCAATAAAAGATCATACTAGCATCAAATCTAAAATTCTAATTCTCACTAGTGTGCAAAGTCAGCATAGACAGCGTTTACTGATATGCTCCTCGGATGAGCTCCGAAGGTTAGCTATCACAGATTCCTTTCACTTTGTTTGTCTTTATTTCTTGAATTGCTGACTGACCTCAGTATCTCCAACTCACATTTTTCAACAGGGTTGTCATATTCCCACCATCCACTATGAAATTCTAACTCTCGCTCGAGTGCAAAGTCAGCTGAGACAGCTAGTGGGATCGATGCCCGCATTCTCCAAAACACCCACTGTCCCCATGCTCGCATTTTACAGAGAAAAACTTTCTTGTCATCTTGCAAACCAGCCGAATCATCTGCACTTTCAGCCAAGTCAAGATCAAATTTCTTTCGCCACATTCAAAGCAGCACATCTGTGAAAACAGCCACTATTTGGATTAAACCCACAACCTTGGCAATGTTTGCAACAATGACCAAATCAACTAACTGCACATTACTTTTCTGCTGATATGCTCCTCTGATGAGCTCCGAAGGTGAGGTATTACAGATTCCTTTCAGTTTGCTTGGCTTTATTTCTTGAATTGCCCACTGACCTCAGTATCTCCAACTCACATTTTTCAACAGTCTTGTCATATTCCCACCATCCACTATGAAATTCTAACTCTCACTCGAGTGCAAAGTCAGCTGAGACAGCTTTTACAAACTGAAAATATGATGCTTACCTGCTTGTATTCTTAAAGCTGCTGGTGAAAAGCAAGCTGCTGTCCTGAAAAGGCACTTTTCACCACCTTCCACCCAACTGCTCTCATTGAACAATGAAGCAACAAATGCTTCCTGAGGCATGCCCCAAAAGTGTGAGAAGCATGCCAGGGACTCCATGTGAGGAGATTGGGTTGTTTTAGTGGCAAAACCCTTGAAGCTTACCACCTGGTATTCATGCAAATGGGAGTCAGAATACACTCCCCCAGAACAAAAGTCTGCTTCTGGGCAGTCGCCCACTTGAAAATAAACAAACAACCAATGGAAACTCAGGCATGGTTGCAGAAAGCAATGAGCAGGCCAGGAAGGGCAGGTTGGGGAGCTTGCGGTTGTTAGTTGTTGGACAAACCCTTAGACACAGCAGGGGAATTAGCTCAAGTGGTAGAGCGCTTGCTTTGCATGTAAGAGGTAGTGGGATCAATGCCCACATTCTCCAAAACACCTGCTGCCCCTGTGCTTGCATTTTACAGAGAAAAACTTTCTTGTCATCTTGCAAACCAACCGAATCATCTGCACTTTCAGCCAAGTCAAGATCAAATTTCTTTCGCCACATTCAAAGCAGCACATCTGTGAAAACAGCCACTATTTGGATTAAACCCACAACCTTGGCACTGTTTGCAACAATGGCCAAATCAACTAACTGCACGCTACTTTTCTGCTGATATGCTCCTCTGATGAGCTCCGAAGGTGAGCTATCACAGATTCCTTTCAGTTTGCTTGGCTTTCTTTCTTGAATTGCCCACTGACCTCAGTATCTCCAACTCACATTTTTCAACAGGCTTGTCATATTCCCACCATCCACTATGAAATTCTAACTCTCGCTCGAGTGCAAAGTCAGCTGAGACAGCTTTTACAAACTGAAAATATGATGCTTACCTGCTTGTATTCTTAAAGCTGCTGGTGAAAAGCAAGCTGCTGTCGTGAAAAGGCACTTTTCACCACCTTCCAGCCAACTGCTCTCATTGAACAATGAAGCAACAAATGCTTCCTGAGGCATGCCCCAAAAGTGTGAGAAGCATGCCAGGGACTCCATGTGAGGAGACTGGGTTGTTTTAGTGGCAAAACACTTGACGCTTACCACCTGGTATTCATGCAAATGGGAGTCAGAATACACTCCCCCAGAACAGAAGTCCACTTCTGTGCAGTCGCTCACTTGAAAATAAACAAACAACCAATGGAAACTCAGGCATGGTTCCAGAGAGCAACGAGCAGGCCAGGAACGGCAGGGTGGGGGGGCTTGCAGTTGTTAGTTGGACAAACCCTGAAACAAAGCAGGGGAATTGTCTCAAGTGGCAGAGCACTTGCTTAGCATGTAAGAGGTAGTGGGACTGATGCCCATGTTCTGCAAAATACCACCTGTCACCTTACTTGCATATTACAGAGAAAAACTTTCTTGTCATCTTGCAAACCAGCCGAATCATCTGCACTTTCAGCCAAGTCAAGATCAAATTTCTTTCATCACATTCAAAGCAGCACATCTGTGAAAACAGCCACTATTTGGATTAAACCCACAACCTTGGCACTGTTTGCAACAATGACCAACTCAACTAACTGCACATTACTTTTCTGCTGATATGCTCCTCTGATGAGCTCCGAAGGTGAGCTCTAACAGATTCCTTTCAGTTTGCTTGTCTTTATTTCTTGAATTGCTGACTGACCTCAGTATCTCCAACTCACATTTTTCAACAGGCTTGTCATATTCCCACCATCCACTATGAAATTCTCACTCTCGCTCGAGTGCAAAGTCAGCTGAGACAGCCTTTACAAACTGAAAATATGATGCTTACCTGCTTGTATTTTTAAAGCTGCTGTCCTGAAAAGGCACTTTTCACCACTTTCCACCCAACTGCTCTCATTGAACAATGAAGCAACAAATGCTTCCTGAGGCATGCCCCAAAAGTGTGAGAAGCATGCCATGGACTCCATGTGAGGAGATTGGGTTGTTTTAGTGTCAAAACCCTTGAAGTTTACCACCTGGTATTCATGCAAATGGGAGTCAGAATACACTCCTCCAGAACAAAAGTCCGCTTCTGTGCAGTCACCCATGTGAAAATAAACAAACAACCAATGGAAACTCAGGCATGGTTCCAGAGAGCAACGAGCAGGCCAGGAAGGGCAGTGTTGTGGGGGCTTGTGGTTGTTAGTTGGACAAACCCTGAAACACAGCAGGGGAATTAGCTCAAGTGGTAGAGTGCTTGCTTTGCATGTAAGCGGTAGTGGGACCACTGCTTGCATTCTCCGAAACACCAACTGCTGCCTTGTTTGCATTTTACAGAGAAAAACTTTCTTGTCATTTTGCAAACCATCTGAATCATCTGCACTTTCAGCCAGGTCAAGATCAAATTTCTTTCACCACATTCAAAGCAGCACATCTGTGAAAACAGCCACTGTTTGGATTAAACCCAAATATTTATCAAAGCTCCCCGGGCTCCACGGAGCCCAAATATCTATCATCCAGCTCCCCAGGCTCCCCCCCGCTGATTAAAGCTATCAGTGGGGGGAGCCCAGAGAGCTGGATGTGAGCTCCATGGAGCAACAGGTATCTGCTTTCCTGCAGTCCGAGGGAATTCACCTGGACTGCGATAACATTGAGGCTTACCACCCGCTACCAAGGAGGAACACCAGCGACAAGCAGACCATCATCATGAGGTTTGTCAACAGGAAACATAAGACTGCACTATTAAAGCAAGCGTACAAGCTAAAGGGATCCAGGGTCTACATAAACGAGCATCTGACCAAACAAAATGCAGATATAGCCAGGAATGCACATGCCTTAAAGAAACAGAGGAAAATTCAGAATACTTGGATGACAAACTGCAGGGTGTTTATTAAGCTAAATGGTACACCTGAGGAGGCCAAAGTATTGGTTGTTAAAAATATTGAGGACCTGGAAAAGTATCAGTGACCATCATGAGCGGGACCATAAGCCACACATCTCAGAGTTTTACGGAACAGGATTTACTGGAACTACAATCATTTGTGTACACTGATCACAAATCACAGGATTTGGAATATGATATAGACCGGGACAATAATTTCTTCTCTGCCATTAACAACAACTGCTGTTATTACACTGATGAACAGTTCAATCGGAGCATTAAAGCTGATGGCAAACTCTCAATTATCCACTTCAATAGCAGAAGCATGTATGCAAATTTCAATCTCATCAAGGAATATCTACATCAGTTTTCGCATCTGTTCAGCATCGTAGCAATATCTGAAACTTGAATACATAACGTCAAAGGCACGGACTTTGAGCTGGCGGGCTATGAATTCAACTACATAAATAGACAAGACAAGAGTGGAGGGGGCATGGCCATATTTGTGGATAGGGGCTTGAAATTCAGTGTGATGGAAAGTATATCAACAGTAATTGACAACACACTGAAATGCATAACAGTTGAAATTTTCAGAGAGAAACATAAAAATGTAATTGTTAGTTGTATATATAGAGCTCCAGATTCTAGTACTGAGGTCTTCAATAACTGGATAGAGGAAATGTTTTCAAAAGTGAGTCACAAAACAGTTTTCATATGCGGAGACTTCAATATTGACCTGCTCAATCCAAATAAACACAAAATGACAGACAATTTTATCAACACAATGTACAGTATGGCCTTATTCCCGAAAATTACTCGACCCAGCAGAATCACCTCACACGGAGCCACCCTCATAGACAATATATTCACTCACAGTTTTAATGACAGTTTAGTAAGTGGACTATTGATAAATGATATCGGTGATCATTTACCAGTTTTCTCAGTTTATGAAACAAAATTTGGGAATAATAAACCAGAAAACACAAAACTTTTCAGACAACTTACATCAGAGGAATCAATTAACACTTTTAGAAATGACTTGCTGGCACAAAATTGGGATGAAATATATCGACTAAAAGACATAAATAAAGCATATGAGGAATTCTTGAGGATATTTATATCATTATATAATAAAAATTGTCCAATTGTTCAATAAAGTAAAAAGTCAAACATACAGTATGTCCATGGATTACAAGGGGTTTACAAAATGCCTGTAAAAAGAAAAATACATTGTATAGAGAGTTCATAAAGCAGAAAACTAAACAGGCAGAGGATAGAAATAAAAAATATAAAAATAAATTAACTAATATTATAAGGGCTGCTAAGAAAGAATATTCTAAGAAATTATTAAACGATAACAGAGATAATCTCAAAGTAATTTGGAGCACTTTGAACAGTATTATAAAAAATGGGTCAAGATCTTTAAATTATCCAAGGTACTTTCTTAATAATGACAAAGATGAATATAATATGGATGTGGTAATTAATAGTTTCAACCATTACTTTGTAAACGTAGGACCAAGGTTAGTAGAACAAATCCGGGGTCCAGGAACATCTATTGAAAATCTGAGCAATTTGATAAATAAAAAATATTTTTCAATGTTCCTTAAAGCAGTGGAAGAAAAAAAAAAAGTTGTTTTCATTTACAGAACATATCAGGTATCAAATTTATAATAATAAATAACACGCTTGAGTTTAACCCAAAGGCCGAAAAACAATAACTTACTGTAGTCAATGGTTTTAAATATACCACTTCTACATATTAAAATCCAGAAAGGTAAACACAGCGAGACTCCACCTCCAACAGCTGGATCCTTTTGAAGAGAGACATCGCCTTGTAGAGTGTATGTGGGGATGCTTCCATGCAAAAAGATCAATAGTTCTAACACTTGACAACCAAAAATATTCAGCTCTGCCAGAGCAAAGCCTACAAAAATACGTTCAACTCGTTAACATTTCTCTCCCATACCGCCCACACCCAATTCTACACCTGTGTTGTTGAGCATGGAGAAAACCAGAAAATAGGGAAAAAGTTAGGGCAGGCAAAACAAAGATTTTTTTCTTTCTCTTTTAAAATAAGGTAATCATTCCTAAATCTACTATAATACCACATGAGAGTATAGAATAAAAGGACCAAACTACTATTTTTATTCTCTACTCTAAAAAACCCATTTATCAAATAAGAAAAAATTAACTTTTTCTAGAACAAAGATAGAGGTACTACAACATCAGATTAGTACATGGAGCCAAAAGAGCAAACCCCTATCCCAGCTCCTTGCTCTAAAAAAATCTGCTTGATATAACGCTCTCGTTAAGAGAACAAATCAGATATCAAATTGATTAGAATAAATATTACACTCGAAACTGGTTAAAATGCGGAGAAATGATAAACTACTTCAGTGAATGGCTATAAATATACCACTTCCGCATATTAAAATCCATTAAAGTAAACACAGCTAGACTCCGCCCCCAACAGCTGGATCCTTTTGAAGAGAGACATCGGCTTTTGAGGCGTGTGGGAGATACTTCAATGCAAAAAGATCAATAGTTCTAACATTTGTTGACTAAAAACGTTCAGCTCCGCCAGAGCAAAGCCTACAAAAATATACTGAACTCATTAACATTTCTCTCCATGGAAATCTTTAGTAAAAGGCGAAAGATTTATGCGTCAATGAAGAGAAACCTGAGCTGCACTTAACACTGGATCAGGTTAGTGACACTGGATTGGAGGTGCAGAAAGCTGGGATAGGGTAAGGTGGCCTGGGCCAATCTCTTACACCTCATCTCATTATCTCTAGCCGCTTTATCCTGTTCTACAGGGTCGCAGGCAAGCTGGAGCCTATCCCAGCTGACTGCGGGCGAAAGGCGGGGTACACCCTGGACAAGTCGCCAGGCCATCACAGGGCTGACACATAGACACAGACAACCATTCACACTCACACCTATGGTCAATTTAGAGTAACCAATTAACCTAACCTGCATGTCTTTGGACTGTGGGGGAAACCGGAGCACCCGGAGGAAACCCACGGGGAGAACATGCAAACTCCGCACAGAAAGGCCCTCGCCGGCCATGGGGCTCGAACCCGGACCTTCTTGCTGTGAGGTGACAGCGCTAACCACTACACCACCGTGCCTATACCTTTACAACTTTATTAACCATTGCACACAGGCAGAGAAATGTCTGACCAACAAGCTTTTTTGAAAGAAAGATCGATCGATCGATAGATAGATAAGCAAGCGGGGTGGGGGGTGTTGAATTTTGAAAAGGAACAGTTGAGTGCTGTGTGATCTGTCCAATATCACGGATGTAGGCCTATAAATTAAATATGAAAACATCAGCTGGAGTTTGATTATTGACAGGAACGCTGTTGACCACAGCAGTAAGTGCTTTCCATACCACATTTTTTATTGATAAATGAGGGTTATTGCATCATCCTCATTAGTATAGTGGACAGTATCTCCGCCTGTCACGCGGAAGACTGGGGTTCGATTCCCTGGCGGGGAGACTTTAAAAATAACTTGTGCAGCAGGGGGATGGAGTGGTTTGCACTCTTGCCTCACAGCAAGAGGGTTCTGGGTTTGAGCCAAGTGGCTGGTGGGGGCCTTTCTGGGTGGAGTTTGCTTTACTTAACCCCACAGTTCAAAGATATGTAGTTCGGTTAACATGGGGTGGTGTTGGGCTGAAATGTCCTTGAACATGTGTGTATATATGAATGATCACATTTTGTGTCAATAAAATCTTATTAATAGTGACAGATCAAGATAAATCCAGTGACTATAGACCATACTTTAATATGCCTAAAGTCAATGTTAATGTCAATTATGACTATTATAAATTGCCAATGGTAGACCCTCTGATGATGTTCTAATAATATTCTATTTCTAAGTCTAGTAAAAATCAGACAAAAAAAAAAGTTTTCTGTGTTTTTAGCTTTTAGGTAAATATCAGAAAATTGAGTTAGCTAATTTAATGGATGCCCGCTAACATATCTTTGCGCATGGAGCATTAGCAAACCTCCCTCGTGATAGTGAGAACTGGCAGCCTGGACTTTTCCATTGGATCGCACGCTCGACCCCCAATCCAATGTTGCTTTGGTCGGCCAAAGTTATAAGGTTGCTGTGGGGTACTAAGACTCGACAAAATAACAAAATTAAATTATTCAGACATCCCTAGTCTCCCGGACGCTCTGGGAGTCTCCCCAGGAGCATGTAGACAGAGACACGAAAGGCAGGAGAAACTTGATCTAAGTCTTATTTGGAAAGTTGTAAATTAAATTGTAATGTGGTGCAAGGACAACAATCTCCGTCTGAACGTGGAGAAGACGAAGGAGATTGTTATGGACTTCAGGAGAGAGCACACCCAGCATGCTCCACTATCTATCAACGGTGCTGCAGTGGAGAGGGTGAGCAGCACCAAGTTTCTGGGTGTGCACATCTCTGAAGACCTGTCCTGGAACAACAACACCGCATCACTGGCCAAAAAAGCCCAACAGCATCTGGACTTCCTCCGCAAACTGAGGAGAGCAAGAGTCCCGGCCCCCATCATGCACACATTCTAAAGAGGCACCATCGAGAACATCCTGACCAGCTGCATCACCGTGTGGTATGGCGCCTGCACTGTGTCCTGCTGCAAGACTCTGCAGCGCATCGTGAGAGCAGCTGAGAGGATCATTGGTGTCTCTCTCCCTTCTCTTATGGATATATATAACTCCCGCCTCACCCACAAAGCCATCAGGATTGCAGGTGACCCCACCCATCTCACAGCCTCTTCAGCCTGCTGCCGTCGGGGAGGAGACTGCGGAGTCTCCGGGCCAAAACCAGCATGCTCAAGAACAGTTTCTTTCACCAGGCAGTCAGGAGGCTCAACTCCCTCCCTGTTCTGCCCCTCCTCCCCCCTCTGCCCCCTGCCACAGATTCTGCTCGCACACCCCCCTTCAGCATCTGATATGTCATCCTCACAGTCCCCCCCCAACACACACACACACACACATACATCTCATCGTTCATTAACACACTGAACTCAGGGACCGCACATCTCACTTTACCTCACTCATTTGCACTATTCCGCACTACCTCACCTTAACAGCTGCTAGTTTGTTTATACTGCTTATTTCATGTTTCATGTTTACCTGCTATACCTCAAGTGCCCTTGACTGTTTGGTTATTTGTACCAATTTATGTGTGTGTGTGTGTGTGTGTGTGTGTGTGTGAGTGTTTAGTCTAGTTCATTTCTAGAGTGTTTATACTGTTTATATTGTCTGAGTGTTTAGTCTGTCTTGTTCTTATCTAGTGTTTATACTGTTTATTTATACTGTTTATACTGTTTGAGTGTTTAGTCTATGTCTAGTTCCTATCTAGAGTGTTTATACTGTTTATATTGTTTTTTTTTCAATTATTCTATTTTTATTTATTGCATTGCCAGTTTCACCGTGGGTCAGAGAGGACTGATATTTCATCTGTGCTGTATGTCGAGCATGTATAGCATATTTGACAATAAAGTTGACTTGACTTGACTAATGACTGGCTATTGCTGATATGTGGTTTGATGTTGTGACATGTAAGTAAGCTTAGCAAACAATTGATTTGATTGATGTAGATTTATGGTGTGAAATGTAAAGAACTATTGTTAATATGTGAATTGATGGTGTGAGATGTAAAAAAGTAATGCAAATAATAGTGTAGATTGATGAGATGTAAATAACTATTGCTAATATGTGAATTGGTGGTGCATATTGTGAATAAGTTTTACAAATTACAGTGTAGATTGATGGTGAAACATAGGCTTAATAAGTTACCAATATGTTCACTGATGTGAGATATAAATAAGTAGGCCATAAGTTGATAAAATATGTATTAAACCAATGGTGTGATAAATAAAAATGTTTTGAGAGATATTGACCACTGTGAGTGTAAGGGCTCCTCCTCCTTACAAAAGGCAATTTAACCACTGTCTGAACCAATGGGTTTTTGACCAAAATGCTCCGAATGGATCAAACTTTGGTGCGCGAACCAGAAGGGAACCCGTTCCCTGTTGGTGGAAAAGGGCTACGTGTAGGTCGGTGCAAAGTCTTGTCGGGTCCATATCTTGTCTGACCAGTAGAGGGAGCGCACATGAAATCACCACCAGTGTCTTGTGATGACTTGGAAGAGGGGGGGCCAAAAATTATGCAAAACCCTGCTCGGACGCTTTGCCTGCCCTCATGGAGCAGCCTACACCCTTGCAGGGTTACATCTCAGCCAAGTAAAGAATCTTATATTTACCTGGCAGGGACAATACCATGATCAAAAATGTGGTTTGCACAAAGTAAGGCCTAGCCATTGCACTCAGGCTGTGCTAACCTTTATGAATTTCTCAAATGCAGAAACCTCAACTGCATAATTTCTGATAGTGGGGGACTGTGTTTGTGCTCTCCTCTTTTGCATAAATCTGTTGGAATCAAAGATAGAGCTGTTTGTCTTTTTGAAGTTTTTCTTTTTTTTTAGTGTTCAGGTGTTTTATATCAAGAGCTACTGGCTGCTTGAAGTTTTTGAGAAGCAAGGAGGGCTGTGCTCTTAAGGTTAATGTGTGGAAAAAATCTCTCTGGTTCTGTGTATTGCTGGGTTTCTGAACACTAGGAAACAGGTTTTGTTCAGGCTTTTTTTTATCCTCAGTACCCAGCTAGGGTTTCCACGAGTTTTGAGCAGGAAATGGTTGTTGAGGATGCACCGTGGATGGAGGGAATTTCACTGGGGTTGTGCAGATCTTTGTGAATTTCTCAAATGCAGGAATATCAACTGTATAATTTCTGAAAGTGGGGGAATGCGTTCCTGCTCTCTCCTCTTTTCCATAACCCTGACAGAGTCAAAAATAGAGCTGGTGGCTTATCTATCAATCTTTATTCGTCACATGCACACTTCAAGCACAGTGAAATTCATCCTCTGCATTTAACCCATCTGAAGCAGTGAACAAACACACACACACACCCAGAGCAGTGGGCAGCCCAGAGCGCCCGGGGAGCAGTCAGGGGCTCGGTACCTTGCTCAAGGGCACCCCAGCCCAAGGCCACCCCACTTCAACCTAACTGCATGTCTTTGGACTGTGGGGGAAACCGGAGCACCCAGAGGAAACCCACGCAGACACAGGGAGAACATGCAAACTCCACACAGAAAGGCCCCTGCTGGCCGCCGGGTTCAAACCCAGAAACTTCTTGCCGTGAGGCGACTGTGCTAACCACTACACCACCGTGCTGCATATTTATTTATTTATTTCCTTCCTTCTTTCCCCTCCCCTGATGTTGTGTGCTGGAGTGCAGGTTGCACGATGTGCTTGAAGTCTAATGAAGACAAGTGGGCTCAGGCACCAAAACGCAGCGTGTGGAGAAAATGTAGCTGGCTCCGCATGTTGCTGTTATTTTCACTCTGCTCACACGGATTTCCAACCACCAGGGAACGTGTTCTTGAATGGGTTTCTGTCAGGCTTCTGGGAACCTTGGCATGAGCAAGGGTCTCCATGAGTTTTCAGCAGAAATTTGTCATAAAGAATGCGTCATCGACAGAAGGCATTGCACAGTGCACAGCAGAAGTAAACAGTAGTCCAGAGATGGTGGATCACATTGCTTGCCCGCAAGCTTTGTTCTGTTATTTCTTCCCTGGTGGTCAGAAAGCCGTGCGAGCAGAATGAAAACACCAGCAACATGCGGAGCCAGGTACATTTTCTTCACACGCTGCGCTTTGGTCCCTAAGCCTCCTTGTCTTCATAAGATTTGCAGACATAGCAGATATTTGCTTTCTTCTGTAGTGGCTGCCACGTTCGCTTAACACGAGAACGGTCCCTGATTCGAAACCGGGAACAATCGGTGCTCGTTTTCTTGAACTTGGCGGCGAACAAATGTCGAGCTGCCATCTCTGCTCCGTCCGTACCTTTTGGAACAGTCCCAAACCGAGACGCTGAAAAAGCTTCGCGTGTTTTCTGCTGTGCAGTGATTTCCCCTTTCACCTGACAAGCGAATAGACGCTCCTGAGAAACCTGGCAGAGCCATGCTTTGCCTTTTGAGCTCTGCTTCCCTTAACGTCCAGTTATCGCCTTGCTAAAATCAGGTACCCTCGAAACAGCCAGAAAGACAGACCCTTAACGTGACCGGATTGCTTTCTGTAGCTTAGTGGTTGTCATGTTCTCCTAGGTGCAGACGACCGTCGGGACAAAACCTCGTTTGCACGGTTTCCCTGCCTCTCTGGTTTTCCATCAAGGTCCGTGACGGCTGCTTTAAAAACAAAATCGGGCACGATCTACATTTCTGTTGACTGTGGAATCATGGACATTGCAATTCGTCACGGGGAGGTGGTGTTCTCAAATGCCACTTCGTTGCTCGTTTATGGAGTGAGGTCAGGTCAACAGGGCTGCACACGGCATCAGAACGCTGCAAAGTGGCATTGACTCTGGAATGCTTCATCATGTCTCAACGAGTATTTGCCGGCCAACATTCAGACACATTTGCTTATTGACTCTCAAACCGTGACTGTGCAGTCCTCTGTTTGTGGAAAACATGCAAAGAAGCAGCTTGCCGCCAACGAAAGACAAGCACGCAGGCGCCCGTGTCCTTGAAGCACGCCCAGGTTTGCGCAAACCGATGCCATTCAACTGCATGCAACGCGAGCGGAAAGCAGAAGGAGCGGCCCTCAGTCACCTCCTTGGCAAGGCAGTGACGAGCAACCGATCCGTTTCCTCCCGGGTGCCTGGCCACGCTCTCTGCCTTTCATCAGGGAAACGAAGCGTTAAAGGGTGTGCGTTGGCCGGGAATCAAACCCGGGTCAACTGCTTGGAAGGCAGCTATGCTAGCCACTATACCACCAACGCTGCGTACCTGGCCTGGGGACAAATGCCTAAGTGCCATTGCTTCTGAACTTGAGGCCCAGGCAACAGCTGATCGGTGCAAGCGCTGAGGTTTCTGTAGTGTAGTGGTTGTCACGTTCGTCTCACACACGAAAGGTCCCCGGTTCGAAACCGGGCAGAAACAGTGGTGGGTGGGTTTATTTATTTATTTATTTTTTGAGTGACTGCTGAGCTGTGATCTCTGCTCTGACCGTGCCAACTACGGAAGTGTTTGCTTTTCACCAGCCAAGGTATGGACACATTTGCTGAATAAATCTTACACAGTGACTCTCCAGTTCTCTGTTTGTGGACAAATATACACCTGTCGCTTGTTGCCAACGAAACGAAAACACGCAGGAGCCCGTGTTGTTCACCGCTTCATGGGTCGAACGTACGCACGGGCAAACTGATGTCATTCAACCCTGCAAACAACTACTTCCATCGCTCGTGGAAAGCGGAAGGAACAGTCCTCAGTCACCGCCTTGGCCAGTCCAGACAAGGCATTTGATTTCTTCCCGTGATGTTGTTGCAGCGCTTTTCAGTGCTGATCCTCGTCACACTCGACCACCAGCTCATCTCTACGACGCCAAGGCCGTGCCCCTATCCTCGTGACAGTCGCTTAAGCGTGATCTGTGTTCTTCTTGAGGCCCAGGCAAGAGCATGGTTTCTGTGCTGTAGCGGCTGCCACGTTCGCTTAACACGAGAACGGTCCCCGATTCGAAACCGGGCGGAATCGGTGCTCGTTTTCTTGAACTTGGCGGCGAACAAATGTCGAGCTGCCATCTCTGCTCCATCCGTGCCTTTTGGAACAGTCCCAAACCGAGACGCTGAAAAAGCTTCGCGTGTTTTCTGCTGTGCAGTGGTTTCCCCTTTCACCTGACAAGCGAATAGATGCTCCTGTGGAACCTGGCAGAGCCATGCTTTGCCTTTTGAGCTCTGCTTCCCTTAACGTCCAGTTATCGCCTTGCTAAAATCAGGTACCCTCGAAACAGCCAGAAAGACAGACCCTTAACGTGACCGGATTGCTTTCTGTAGCTTAGTGGTTGTCATGTTCTCCTAAGTGCAGACGACCGTCGGGACAAAACCTCATTTGCACGGTTTCCCTGCCTCTCTGGTTTTCCATCAAGGTCCGTGACGGCTGCTTTAAAAACAAAATCGGGCACGATCTACATTTCTGTTGACTGTGGAATCATGGACATTGCAATTCGTCACGGGGAGGTGGTGTTCTCAAATGCCACTTCGTTGCTCGTTTACGGAGTTAGGTCAGGTCAACAGGGCTGCACACGGCATCAGAACGCTGCAAAGTGGCATTGACTCTGGAATGCTTCATCATGTCTCAACGAGTATTTGCCAACCAACATTCAGACACATTTACTAATTGACTCTCAAACCGTGACTGTGCAGTCCTCTGTTTGTGGAAAGCATGCAAAGAAGCAGCTTGCCACCAACAAAAGACAAGCACGCAGGCGCCCGTGTCCTTCACGCACGCCCAGGTTTGCGCAAACCGATGCTATTCAGCTGCATGCAACGCGAGCGGAAAGCAGAAGGAGCGGCCCTCAGTCACCTCCTTGGCAAGGCAGCGACAAGCAACCGATCCGTTCCTGCCCTTTCCTCGCTATGCTGTCTGCCTTTCTTCAGGGAAACAAAACGTTAAAGGGTGCACGTTGGCCGGGAATCAAACCCACGTCAACTGCTTGGAAGGCAGCTATGCTAGCCACTATACCACCAACGCTGTATACCTGGCCTGTGGACAAATGCCTCAGTGCCATTGCTTCTTAATTTGAGGCCCAGGCAACAGCTGATTGGTCCACAAGCTGCATTTTCTGTAGTGTAGTGGTTGTCACGTTTGTCTAACACACGAAAGGTCCCTGGTTTGAAGCTGGGCAGAAATAGCGGTGGGTTTGTTTATTTATTTGTTTTTTGAATATGCCGATCCAGTTGTGGTAGTGCACATGCATTCAGCTTCAACACACTGGAATGGACAGTCTGTGTCGAATGTATAAAGTGCAATAGAATGCTGATTTTTCAGCATCTTTTAAGGTCAATTATAGCAGGAGTGAGAGTAAGAACACAGAAAATAACCACAGTAAGAAGTGGACTCATCAGGCTTTGAGCATAAACCATCACCAAACACAAACAGCAAAATCCCCAGTGTTGAATTCAGTGGCGTAGCCAGGATTTTTTACATGGGCTGGCCAAAGGGGGGCCAAGGATATACAGGGGGTGGCCATGCTGTGACTAAATAAAGGTGAGGTGAGGGGGTCCGGGGGTCCTCCCCCGGGAAATTTTGAATTAGCTAGATTTGATTTCCTGTATTCTGATGTATCTGGTGGCATATCTGGTGCCTAACTCATGAACAAAACCCATGTGAGCCAAGAGGTCAGAAATTAATGTTTTCATTTATTTATGTAACATAAAGCATCTGCAAAACAAAGAAACCATCCAACTTGTTTACTCTAGTTAAGCATCAGGATTTTAACGATCACTACTAAAATGCAGAAGTAAAAACTAAAAGATCACCTGCCTCAGGCACCTGGGAAGTAGTAAGGATATTAGTCAGGCTTGAATAAAGAGTGCTTTGCTCAGGAAAAGGAAAATACTTGTATACTTAACTCATACATACAACATATGTAAA
This sequence comes from Neoarius graeffei, assembly GCF_027579695.1. Lineage (NCBI taxonomy): Eukaryota > Metazoa > Chordata > Actinopteri > Siluriformes > Ariidae > Neoarius > Neoarius graeffei. The sequence continues at coordinate 30,740,140 of NC_083569.1, forward strand.
CACTTACAACACGTTGTGATATTGTCCATTGTAAGTACTGTACAAACTAAATGTGTTAAGTTACAAAATGTGTTTGTGTGTGGGTGTGTGAGTGAGTGAAAGTGTTACACTGATGTAACACATGACATAGATGAGGTGTAGTGCATGAGTGGTGTGTGTGTGTGTGAGAGACAGGGGGGAAAGTATGTGCACTGCATGTAGATATAGATGAGCTCTGTGTGTGTGAAGATATGTTACATGTAAATACAAAAATGAAGTGCATAAGTTGTGTGTGTGTGTATGAGAGAGAGTGTATGTTCAGAGTGCATGAGTGTTGTGTGTGTTATATGTGAATATAGAAATGTAGTGCATGAGTGGTGTGTGTGTGTTGAGAGTGCACGAGTGTTGTGTATACCAGTGAGTGTGTTACATGTAAATATAGAAATGTAGTGCATCATGCATGAGTAGTGTGTGTGTGTAAGAGAGGGTGTGTGTTGAGAGTGCATGAGTTGTATCTTATAGTGAGTGACAGAAAGACAAAGTGTGTGTTAAGAGAGTGAAGTGTGTGTTCATATATGAGTGAGAGAGAGAGTGTTAAGACAGTGCATGAGTGTTACATTTAAATATAAAAATTTAGTGCATGAGTTGTGTGTCTGTGTTGAGAGTGTATGAATGTTACATGTAAATATAGAAATGTAGTGCACAAATTGTGTGTGTGTGTGTGAGAGAGATAGACAGTGTGTTAAGAGAGTGCATAAGTGTTGTGTATGAGTGAGTGTGTTACATGTAAATATAGAAATGTGGCGCATGAGAGGGGTAGGGGGACAGTGTGTGTTGAGAGAATGCATGAGTGTTGTGTATGTATGAGTGTGACAATTATTAATCAATGTGTACTCCCACCAGTAACACACAACATCTCACACACATTAATATAAACAATCACACAACTTCTCTATATCTACTGTGTATCTAGTATCTATCTATGTGTGCACACAGCACAAATCCCACTGTAGCCGGATATCTATAAAGACACATATTTATCTATACGGTTGCATTTACATGTAAACGAAGGTTTCAGTCACTGAAAACGGATACTTTCGAAAACCCCAGGCAAAGTGGAGATTTCTGGAAACTCAGGAGATTTCTGGAAACTCTGAATTGTCTGAGGACAGAATTGTAACTGTATATCTACAAAGTGAGAACTTGAAGAAAGTATAAGAGATGAATAACTTACCTCCCAAATTAATCGCACATTCACGTAGTTCGTAGGTTGTTGTGTTGTAGGACTAGAGCATGACTATCTGATACCACCTGCTGCTTGAACACGCGAAACGTTTATGTGCTACAGTAATATGCATCCCCGCAGAAACCAAATAGGCGGAACAAAAATCCAGCGGGCGGAACTAACATTTTGTGGGACATACCGGTTTTATAAATTTTATTGTCCAGCCCTGGGGTGGCCAGGGCGGGGCCAAGGCGTGCCCTGGGGTGGCCACGGCTCCTCCTGCCCCCCCCCCCCCCAGCTCCGCCCCTGGATATAGTCATAGAGAATTGATATCTGAAGAGTTGAAATAATAAGTAATATACAGTATATATATATATGTGTGTGTGTGTGCATATATATATATAAGGAAGCTCGATAATCAATTTATATTGACTAAAGTAGAGGGGTGGGATTAAATAAGTTTTTACTTCAGCCCACTCCTTTTCGGACATGTAAACTCAAAACTGCTTAGTACGTCCTTGTTTGCAGGCACATGCACACATAGGGCTTTAGGGGTGCTTGAGCCCCTGCCCTTTTTGCCTCGAATTAAATATTGCCCTTTTAAAATAATAATAATAATAATAATCCTAATAATAAATAATACAGTCCTGTTAGAAGTTTAAAACAACGGCGGTACAAAAACAATAAACGGCTATCTACCAATGTTCTTGTAATCCGGGGTGGTTGTGTGCGCTGTAATCTGGGGTGGCTGTGTGCGCTGTAATCCGGGGTGGCTGTGTGCGCTGTAATCCGGGGTGGCTGTGTGCGCTGTAATCCGGGGTGGCTGTGTGCGCTGTAATCCGGGGTGGCTGTGTGCGCTGTAATCCGGGGTGGCTGTGTGCGCTGTAATCCGGGGTGGTTGTGTGCGCTGTAATCCGGGGTGGCTGTGTGCGCTGTAATCCGGGGTGGTTGTGTGCGCTGTAATCCGGGGTGGCTGTGTGCGCTGTAATCCGGGGTGGCTGTGTGCGCTGTAATCCGGGGTGGCTGTGTGCGCTGTAATCCGGGGTGGCTGTGTGCGCTGTAATCCGGGGTGGCTGTGTGCGCTGTAATCCGGGGTGGTTGTGTGCGCTGTAATCCGGGGTGGTTGTGTGCGCTGTAATCCGGGGTGGCTGTGTGCGCTGTAATCCGGGGTGGTTGTGTGCGCTGTAATCCGGGGTGGTTGTGTGCGTTGTAATCCGGGGTGGTTGTGTGCGCTGTCATCCGGGGTGGTTGTGTGCGCTGTAATCCGGGGTGGTTGTGTGCGCTGTAATCCGGGGTGGCTGTGTGCGTTGAGCTGCCGCTTCTCTGTCCATTGCTGCTCTGCTCGCGTGCGGCCAGAGAGAGGGCGCGCACGGACTGAGTGAGAGGGAAGAAGCCGCTGCGCGCGCTGCCACAATGATAACAGAGGAGGCGGACAGTGAGGCAGCTGGAACATGTGAGCTGTGGTCTAACAGTTAGTCCTTTCAAACTGTATGGACATGACATCTGGGCATTTGTAGGGTAGGGTGACCACCTGCTCATAAACCCAAGGGGGGAAAAGGGGTATGTTTTTGAGGGACAATGTGGGACGGCGCCGCGCTGGCCGCTGGAAGACTCACAGATAGTGGTTTACCCATTTCTAGCACATACTACCTTACATGGTATATCAATAATACCCTATTCTGCTGTTATTGGTGATGTATGGTCATGAACAGGCCACCAAATGTGTTTTTTTTTTAAATAAACATTCATAATATTTTGACCATTCAATGACTTGACAGACACACTTCCACTCATGATTTACTGAAGCTACTCAATTTTATTTATTTTCCATTACAATTTATTCACTTTAAATCAATCATAATATAATATTGAGTCTGAGGCTTTGCAGTGCATCAGTACAGCAGGAATAGTGGCAAGTCTCCATTTAGTTTTCAGTGGATTAACAGGAATTGTAGTGGCTCAGCACCACAGAAACAGTAGAAAAAAAGTCTCTTAACTCACAACCACAGCAAAAACTCTTCTGTGTTTGGGGACACCTTTAGGCCTTTGGGGACACGTTTAGGACTCACCAGCATCTGCATACATGTCAACCTTTGGTCAATCAAACCTGTATAGCCAACCTCCAAAATCCGTATTTCCCTTATAAAATCCGTATAAGATGCAAATTAAAATAATTTACCTAAAATTTGAATGATAATTAACAATGATATATCCCAGTTACTTTTTATTCAATATTAATAACAATAAACCTTCAGAATGAATACAAAGCTCCAATGTTCGACAAAAACACAAAGTGCCACTCTAATGTTCTGAATTGTACTCCATGACAGCTTTTTTAGCACTCTGCACCAATACTCACTAGGCTGCATGTCACAGCAAGTGTCTGTGTTGATCTTGCCGGAGTGCCCATTCAGAATCTTTTCAGTCGCTAGTGAAAGTCGCTCAGATGGAAATACGCATTTCAAACAAAATACTTCCTGGCTGGCGGGATTCTTGCAATGCGGTGTGCGCATGATCAAAAGTGGAACAAAGTCTCGCTACCACAAGATAACGCGCGATTTCATAAGACTCTTTACTGGCTGTTTGTGCTTTCTGTGGCGTACAGTACGTTTGTAAATGTTATGCGCTCTTTTATCATCGTGGGAATTTATTATAGCTCTAAATAAATATTGAAGTTTTTTTAAAGAATCCGTATAACTTTATTTGTACGCCCGTATACTACGTTTATTGAATCAAATCCGTATAAAATACGGACATTCCGTATAGGTTGACATGTATGCATCTGAATGAAATAAGGAAGAGAGATAAGAGACAGAATTAAATTAATTTTTAATTTTTTTCACTGACGTTAGCTAGATAGCTAACGCAACACTTTTACATCCATTAATATTAATATAACTTTTAACTTTACCTTTGGTTGTTGTCTCTCATTGCTCATTCAGTGGTCTTCTGAGGACTTTCAAGCAATCTTCGACGGAGGCATGGGCAAGCACGTCCGTGACGATGGCTTCTGCCTTTGTCCGACCACATGCCATCATCTTCGCAATGTCGGAGTCCTGATACATCGTTGCAGCTAGCTTTGTGCCACAATCTCCTGCCCGATATGATATTGCGTGTTGGGCAGTGTGATACACACTCGTCACCTCTGCCGCAGTCACTTTGTCAGCTAGAGAGTCGTTTTTAGATCGGAGGAAAGCATCCATAGATTTAGACGTTTCTTTCTGTTGCACACGTTTCTTGTGAGTCTCCGAGAGCCTGTGTCATTTCAGGGCTACTGACATTTGTGCGAGTAATTTAAGTCTCTGTAGTTTAATAATCTGCTTGTTAACTGACATGACCTGACCTGTTACTGTTCACAATCGATTGCCTCGGGCGTGCTTCGGTGTACATGCAAGTATCATATACCGTCGGGAAGCTTACATTCTCCTCTTGTATATATAACTAGTCGTCGACCTCTTCCACAATGTGCTCAAATCAAATGTGGGTTATGTTTCAGAAAAAAACAAAAACAAAAGCTTGTGAAAAATGTACTCAGAAGCCTATGCAAAGAAGAGGGGCTCTCTGATCTCCTTCTCCTCTCGATTGAAAAAGACATACCGATAAATCACAATGAGGTCATTAATATCTACAGGGACATGGCCCCCAGAAGGTTACTGCTTTAAGGCCCCTGGAATGTTAGGCTTCTACCTTATGAGAAGAAGGACTGATTTTTATCATTTTGTCCATTAGGCTATTTACTTATTTGTTCAAAGTTCAGGTTTCACTGTTCAATGTTAAATCTTTAACAATAAAAAAGCCTAATAATGCACCCGTGTTTTATTGCTTTGCATGTCTTCCAAGCCTATGATAATGTGAGTGACAATTTTGCTGACACAAAAGAAATGGCAATTGCATATCACTTTCACCAACACAGGACACATAGCTAAGTACTTACCTTCCTCTTAGTACATTAATTTTAATTCTACATTTCCATATTTTGGAAAGGACCGGGGGTAAAAAATAATGCACTTGCTGCCCTTTTTCTGACTTTGAGCCCCTGCCCCTCTATAATCCTGTGCACGTCCCTGCTATGTTTGTATTTTTGTCTTGTTTTCTTTTGTTTTGATATATTATTATTACCTATATTTTTTAAGGTTTATTTTCTAATTTAGTGGCTTTTTACGTGTTCTTGTTGCAAATGCTGTTTTGTTTTCCTTGTTATCTGCTTATTTATTCATTGTTTGTTTACATGTTTGAAATAAACCATCGTTATCATCATCACTGCAACCACACTTGCTAATTGACACGGTAGCCAAAACTGCGGGCTATTTTCGCCGCCACGCCTCCAGAGTGAATATTCATGAGCGAATTGGGCGTGGTGTTTCGCCCAGTGGAAACCTACAGTAACCCTTTGGGTGCCGCGCACGGGGCGGGATTTATTTTTCTTCAGTCAGAAATATTGGTAGGGACACGCCCACACCGCCCACACCCAATTCTACACCTGTGTTGTTGAGCATGGAGAAAACCAGAAAATAGGGAAAAAGTTAGGGCAGGCAAAATAAAGATTTTTTTTCTTTCTTTTTTAAAATACAGTAACCATTCCTAAATCTAGTATAATACCACATGAGCGTATAGAATAAAAGAACCAAACTCCTATTTTAATTCTCTACTGTAAAAAAAAAACATTTATTAACTTCACTTAAAGAGTGTCAAATAAGAATTAAAAAATCCTTTTTTTGAGCAAAGGCATTATTCCTGAAAATACTACAAGATCAGGTTGATAGGAGCAAACCCCCATTCCAGCTCCCTGTTCTAAAAAAAAATAATCTGCTTGATATAACATTTTCATTTACAGAACATATCAGATATTAAATTGATAAGAATAGATATACCACACTTGACCTTAACCAAAAGGCCGAAAAGCAATAACTTACGTTGAACTCGTTAACATTTCTCTCCCATACCGCCCACACCCAATTCTACACCTGTGTTGTTGAGCATGGAGAAAACCAAAAAATAGGGAAAAAAGTTAGGGCAGTTAAAATATTTTTTTTTTCCTTTTTAAAATAAGGTAACCATTCCTAAATCTACTATAGTACCATATGAACGTATACAATAAAAGGAACAAATTCTTTTTATTCTCTACTCTAAAAAAAACATTTATCAATTTCATTTAAAGTGTGTTAAATAAGGGAAAAAAAAGCTTTCTCGAGAACAAAGACAGATATACTATAACATTAGATTGGTATATGAAAAGAGCAAACTCCAATCCCAGCTCCTTACTCTAAAAAAAAAAAAAAAACCCTGCTAGATATAACACTCTCGTTTAAAAAACAAATCAAATATTAAATTGATTAGAATAGATACTACACTTGATCCTAGCCAAAACGCAGAGAAATGATAATTTACTGCAGCTAATGGCTTTAAATATACCACTTCCACATATTAAAATCCAGAAAGGTAAACACAGCTAGACTCCGCCCCCAACAGCTGGATCCTTTTGAAGAGAGACATCATCTTTTGGGGCATGTGGGAGATGCTTTAATGCAAAACGATCAGTAGTTCTAACATTTGTTGACTAAAAATGTTCAGCTCTGCCAGAGCAAAGCCTGCAAAAATATACTGAACTCATTAACATTTCTCTCCACAGAAATCTTTAGTAAAAGGCGAAAGATTTATGCGTCAATGAAGAGAAACCTGAGCTGCACTTAACACTGGATCAGGTTAGTGACACTGGATTGGAGGTGCCTTTACAGCTTTATTAGCCATTGCACGCAGGCAGAGAAATGTCTGACCAACGAGCTTTTTTGAAAGAAAGATCGATCGATAGATAGATAGATAGATAGATAAGCAAGCGGGGTGGGTGGTGTTGAATTTTGAAAAGGAACAGTTGAGTGCTGTGTGATCTGTCCAATATCACGGATGTAGGCCTATAAATTAAATATGAAAACAACAGCTGGAGTTTGATTATTGACAGGAACGTTGTTGACCCCAGCAGTAAGTGCTTTCCATACCACATTTTTTATTGATAAATGAGGACTCTTGTTTCATCCTCGTTAGTATAGTGGACAGTGTCTCCGCCTGTCACGTGGAAGACTTGGGTTCGATTCCCCGATGGGGAGGCTTTAAAAATTTATTAAAGGCGTCATGCAGTGGCGATAAAAGTCGCATTATTCTGCACCACAATGCTTTCGAGATTCGAAATAAATTGACCGTCGATTTTTCAAAAGCTTCCCGCGGTTGTAATCGGTCTTTATTTGATCATGCCCATCACTTGAAATTTTCCGCGTTCGCAGCGCCCCCTCTCGGTCAATGGAACAGCTGCGTGACGTCATACCAGTAACCACTCGGTGCAGTTGCAATGACGGACACACCAGAAAATAGGAGCGATGCTGAGGAAATTAGCTTTGATTTTACCGATACAGAAGAAGAAAATGGCCCACAAGTAGAGATTTTGACAGCTGAATGTCCTGGTGGTATCCAGCCTTACAGATTTGAACCTGAGCGCTCATCTTCAGAAGAAAATGAGGACAGTTCTGACGACGACAGAAACGAAGACGAGAATGAAGACCGGCGACTTGAAGACTTGTTTTGGTTGGTTTCTCTGACTAAATCACTACTTGTGTGTATTTTTAAAGACCATTTTCACTTGAATTAGAATGCTGTGTGATTAATCTATGATTATGTGTAATACTGATAGCTGTAGGGGTGAAAGTATAGCTAGAAAGATTGAATTCTAGCAACTTGACAGCTTGCGATCTCGCGAAATGCAGTGGGCCTTCTGATACAGTAGACCCCTTGATATTTCAGTTTTCATCATTTTCCTTTTATTGCGGTTGATTTTAACTTGATATTCAGTATGTTATAGGCTGGGAGTATTGAGCTTTGTATTGTATTGTTTAGTAAACGTACAATCGTCAGTAATAAGTGATAATTATTAGTTAAAGGCAGCTCTGTGGCATAAATCTTTCAATTAATCTTCTGTCATCCATTTGCTAAAATTATGTGCCACATGTGTTATCAAGACAACACTTCATGTGACAAAGAAAGATATGACAAATACATAAATGTATGAAAATCATTTTGTACAATTAATGATTGATACATAAACACTTAAAACATGTGTGTGGCAGCGGGGGCGTGGTCAAGCGCCGGTCTGTGACAGGAGGGCGGAGCCAGGGAAGGTGAGTGGCAGAATCATTACACCTGACGGTAATTAACCTGTGTTTTCCCAGTAACCGCGCCCTATTTAAGGAGGCAGAGGGAGAGCAGAGAAAAGCTCATCCCGGAACAAGAACACAGTGTGTGTGTGTTTCGCTATCAGATTAAAACTGGCGGTTATACTGAAAAGTCTGGCAATAAAAAGCCTATTTGCATCTGAAGCATTGTCCTGCCGTCCTCTGTGCTCCACCCACACTTCAGAGAGCTCTACAGTGGTGCCAAAACCCGGGACAAGGTGGAGCACCAACCTCGCAGCCCCATGGAATCCTCCCCGTTCGCGGACCTGGTCCACGCCCTCGCCACGGCTCAGCAAAGCCAGCACCAGGCGCTCGTCACGCTCCGAAAGGAGCAAGAGCAGCGCTTCGAAGCCCTGGTGCTGGCCCAGCAGGAAGATCGCGAGGCGTTCCGGCATCTCCTCGCGTCGGCAGGGTCCACCAGCGCCCCGGGCCCGTCCTCTCACCGTGACCAAGATGGGCCCGCAGGACGACCCCGAGGTGTTTCTCACATTGTTCGAGCAGGTCGCCGAAGCCTCGGGGTGGCCGATGGAGCGGCGCGCCTCCTCCCCCTCCTGATGGGAGAGGTGCAGCTGGCCGCGCTATAACTCCCCGCCGGCCTACACGGACCTTCGCTGGGCCGTCCTCCAGCGCGCGGAAGCGCTGGCGCTGTTGTTCTGGCGTGCGCCCCACGCGCTGGAGGACGGCCCGGCGAAGGTCCGCGTAGGCCGGCGGGGAGTTATAGCGCGGCCAGCTGCACCTCTCCCATCAGGAGGGGGAGGAGGCGCGCCGCTCCATCGGCCACCCCGAGGCTTCGGCGACCTGCTCGAACAATGTGAGAAATGCCTCGGGGTCGTCCTGCGGGCCCATCTTGGTCACGGTGAGGGGAGACGGGCCCGGGGCGCTGGTGGACCCCGCCGACGCGAGGAGATGCCGGAACGCCTCGCGATCTTCCTGCTGGGCCAGCACCAGGGCTTCAAAGCGCTGCTCTTGCTCCTTTCGGAGCGTGACGAGCGCCTGGTGCTGGCTTTGCTGAGCCGTGGCGAGGGCGTGGACCAGGTCCGCGAACGGGGAGGATTCCATGGGGCTGCGAGGTTGGTGCTCCACCTTGTCCCGGGTTTTGGCACCACTGTAGAGCTCTCTGAAGTGTGGGTGGAGCACAGAGGACGGCAGGACAACGCTTCAGATGCAAATAGGCTTTTTATTGCCAGACTTTTCAGTATAACCGCCAGTTTTAATCTGATAGCGAAACACACACACTGCGTTCTTGTCCCGGGATGAGCTCTGCCTCCTTAAATAGGGCGCGGTTACTGGGAAAACACACAAAACACAGGTTAATTACCGTCAGGTGTAATGATTCTGCCACTCACCTTCCCTGGCTCCGCCCTCCTGTCACAGACCGGCGCTTGACCACGCCCCCGCTGCCACAATGTGTTTTTAAAAAAATAATTTTTTTCTATCAATACCTAGCCATGACCTTGAAATCAGATCCATTGATAACAACAGTCACAAATAGTGTTCAGTGTTTGTTGTTACAGCCAAACACAATACACCGATTAGGCATTTTGTATCACAGAATATTAGTACATCATTTCATAGTGTTTTGAGTGTTCAAAACTATCCACAAACTGAATAAATCCACAAAATCCGCAATGTAAACAACTCTGGTAAACGCACGCTATAGAGAAAACATGGGGACAGGCCAGCATCACCCAAGGGAGGTTACTGGTATGACGTCACACATAAGTTGACCTAGTTAATGGCTGGCTGCCTAAATTTGGCTGTGCGCGTCAACTTTAAATGCTTGTAGCGGGCGCATCGTGACACTGAGATCGCGGGAAACCGAGGGGCTTGAATAACCCACCAAACCCGACATTTTGACACATGATATAGCCTGATTGCTGAAATTACCGCACGACGCCTTTAACTTGTGCAGCAGGGGGATGGAGTGGTTCACACTGTCGCCTCACAGCAAGAAGGTTCTGGGTTTGAGCCCAGCGGCTGGTGGGGGCCTTTCTGTGTGGAGTTTGTGTGTTCTCCCTGTGTCAGCTCTGGTTAACCCCACAGTTCAAAGACATGTAGTTTGGTTAACATGGGGTGGTGTTGGGCTGAAGTGCCCTTGAGCATATGCATATAAAATGTGTGTGTATGAATAACCACATCTTGTGTCAATTAAATCTTATTAATAGTAACAGATCTAGATAAATCCAGTAACTATAGACCATACTTTAATATGCCTAAAGTCAATGTTAATGTCAATTATGACTATTATGAATTGCCAATGGTAGACCCTCTGATGATGTTCTTCTAATAATATTCTATTTCTAAGTCTAGTAAAAGTCAGACAAAAAAAAAAGTTTTCTGTGTTTTTAGCTTTTAGGTAAATATCAGAAAATTGAGTTAGCTAATTTAATGGATGCCCGCTAACCTATCTTTGCACATGGAGCGTTAGCAAACCTCCCTCGTGATAGTGAGAACTGGCAGCCTGGATTTTTCCATTGGCTTGCGCGCTTGACCCCCAATCCAATGTTGCTTTGGTTGGCCAAAGTTATGAGGTTGCTGTGGGGTACTAAGACTAGACGAAATAACAAAATTAAATGATTCAGACATCCCTAGTCTCCCAGACGCTCTGTGAGTCTCCCCAGGAGCATGTAGACAGAGACAGGAAAGGCAGGAGAAACTTGATCTAAGTCTTATTTGGAAAGTTGTAAATGAAATTGTAATGACTGACTATTGCTGATATGTGGTTTGATGTTGTGACATGTAAGTAAGTTTAGCAAACAATTGATTTGACTGATGTAGATTTATGGTGTGAAATGTAAAGAACTGTTGTTAATATGTGAATTGATGGTGTGAGATGTAAACAAGTAATGCAAATAATAGTGCAGATTGATGAGATGTAAATAACTATTGCTAATATGTGAATTGGTGATGTATATTGTGAATAAGTTTTACAAATTACAGTGTAGATTGATGGTGAAACATAGGCTTAATAAGTTACCAATATGTGCATTGATGTGAGATATAAATAAGTAGGCCATAAGCTGATAAAATATGTATTAAACTGATGGTGCGATAAATAAAAATGTTTTGAGAGATATTGACCATTGTGAGTGAAGAAGCGCTCCCCCTCCTTACAAAAGCCAATTTAACCACTGTCCGAACCAATGGATTTTTGACCAAAATGCTCTGAACGGATCAAACTTTGGTGCGCGAACCAGAATGGAACCCGTTCCCTGTTGGTGGAAAAGGGCTACGTGTCAGTCGGTGCAAAGTCTTGTCGGGTCCATATCTTGTCTGACCAGTAGAGGGAGCGCACATGAAATCACCACCAGTGTCTTGTGCTGACTTGGAAGAGGAGGGGCTAAAAATTATGCAAAACCCTGCTCGGACGCTTTGCCTGCCCTCACGGAGTGGCCTACACCCTTGCAGGGTTACATCTCAGCCAGGCAAAGAAGCTCATACTTACCTGGCAGGGGTAACACCATGATCAAGAAGGTGGTTTGTCCAAAGTGAGGCCCAACCATTACACTCAGGTTGTGCTGACCTTTGTGAATTTCTCAAATGTAGGAATCTCAACTGCATAATTTCTGATAGTGGGGGACTGCGTTT